>NC_057812.1:35946973-36245436 GCF_018294505.1 Triticum aestivum
CCCGACGGTGAGCTGAGGATGTGGTCTAAAACGGGAAGAAGGGGGCGGGGGCAACGACGGCGGCAGGAACGGATCTCCTCGCCATAGCGGGATGGGGAAGGAGGGGGGAGCAACAGGGGGCCGTCGTCGTCGATCTGGTGCAAAAGAATGGAGGCGGGGGAGGGAGGAACGAGAGAAAGTATGGAGGCAGGGGGTGGGTGGAAAATGTCCATGAGGACAGACCGGGTTTCGGCTCGGGTGGGTTTGGGCCGTTGGATCCGAAAGCATCCGAGGGTGGTTGATGCGTGATCCGCGTGATATGCCCATGGTTCAATCAGAACGCACCAATCCATTTGATGACCTTATGACCATATAAATTGGTCATGATCGATTCAAGATAAAAATTTCCATTCCATTTTTCAGTGCTCAAAATGAGTATTTTTGTGAAAGTCCTATCAAATATTTGTTCAAATGATATCATACTTTGCACAAGTTTACATCATGGATTTGTAAACAATATTGACAAAGGGAGTTTTTACTTCCTTTGCACGAAAAAATAATTTTCCATTTTTCGAGTGGCCAAAATAAGTTTTTTTGTGAAGGACCTATAATATATTTGTTGCAAAATTGGACCAAATCATTTTTCTAAAATACTAGGCCATATTTAATGCACAATTGACCAATTGGTTGGGTGTAAAAAGTTTTGATCCACCTCTCGTGAAAAAGACAAATTTCCGCCGATTCAGTTGGAAGCGGGTCAAATTTGAACTGTAGCTGCCTTGTAGTTTGCTCTTTATTTTTCCAAAAATCATTTCTAGGTACATAAGTGAAAGTGCGTTATATCGACTAGAGGGGGGGGGGGTGAATAGGCGATTTTTATGAAAGTCTTCAAAACATGGAAGTTTCGAAGACAAACGATAGAAATAAACCTATTACCATGCAGCGGAAGGTAGACTACACTAGGTAAACCATAGTCATGTATTCAATGAAGTGAAAGCACAATGACAAATAGCAGCTAGGTAGTAAGGATCAGGTAGGAAGATACTAAGAAGCCAAACAGATCACACAGTCACTCAGTGAAGACAAAAGATAGTGCAGGCATACAATGACTTCACAAGGAGTAACAGTAAGTAAGGAGAAAGGAAAGGATGAAACCAATGACTCGTTGAAGACAATGATTTGTTGGACCAGTTCCAGTTGCTGTGACAACTGTACGTCTGGTTAGGGTGGCTAGGTATTTAAACCTAAGGACACACAGTCCCGGACACCTAGTCCTGAACACGCAGCTTAGGACACCCAGTCCTCACCGTATTCCCCTTGAGCTAAGGTCACATAGGCCTCGCCCAATAACTCTGGTAAGTCTTCAAGGTAGACTCCCAAACCTTCACAGACTTCGTTCACTGGCAATCCACAATGTCTCTTGGATGCTCAGAACGCGACGCCTAACCGACTGGAGGATGCACAGTCCTCAAGTGTAATAAGTCTTCAGATCACACAGACAAGAAAACTTAAGTGATGCCTAATTCTCTTTGGCTCTGGGTGGTTAGGGCTTTATCCTCGCAAGGAATTCTCTCTCAAAGGCTTCAAGGTGGGTTGCTCTCAAACGACAAAAGCCGTACTCTAAATCTGAGCAGCCAACCGTTTATGGTTGTAGGGGGTGGGCTATTTATAGCCACTAGGCAACCTGACCTGATTTGTCCGAAATGACCCTGGGTCACTAAGGAACTGACACGTGTTCCAACGGTCAGATTTCAAACTCACACGACAACTTTACTTGGGCTACAAGCAAAGCTGACTTGTCCGACTCTGGACAAGATTCGCTCTCAAAGTCTTCACTCGAAGACATAGGTTTTGTTTAAGCATCACTTCAGTCATTCTGACTGGTTCTCTTGGACCCCACTTAACAGTACGGTGGTTCCTATGACTCAACACAGAAGAAAAGAACTACGAAAGATCTAAGTCTTCGAGCTCCATAGGCTTCATGCAGTGTCTTCTCTTGTCATAGTCTTCAATGTGAATATCTTCATATACCACCTTTGACTTCAATGTCTTCATACATTTTTAGGGGTCATCTCTGGTAGGAAAACCAAATCAATGAGGGACTTCTACCTGTGTTATCCTGCAATTCTCACAAACACATTAGTCCCTCAACTAGGTTTGTCGTCAATACTCCAAAATCAACTAGGGGTGGCACTAGATGCACTTACAATCTCCCCCTTTTTGGTGATTGATGACAAACTAAGTTTTCAATGGGGAATAGAATCTGTGAAATTGTAAAGGATATGGAATTGTCTTCATAAGTTGCAAGGGCTCCCCCTGAAGATGTGCATATAAGGAATTTGCTTTTGGAATGCAAATGCACATGGCAGGTTGTACTTGTGGAGATCCACTTCAACTTATGATGACAATCCACTATGCATGTGAAAGTATATGAAGATAATGACATGCATAATGGAAAATGGACGTCTGCAGAATGATCTAAGTGCGGAATTTATTGTCACTCATGCGGAATTTATCATCGCAAAACAAGGTGCCAAATAAGTAGCAGACGACCATCAAGTTTAAGTGTTACAACTCAAAGAACCAAATGTAGCAAAACGAGAGTTGTAAGCACGAAGCAAAATATAAAGCACCCGCCCATATGGACCCGCTTGAAGACTATCAACCTCATATGCTTCTCCCCCTTTTGTTAGTAAGGACCAAAAAGGTTTGAAGACATAGAGCATCTACTCGTTCCCAGGAGGAGTAGGTGAAGCAGCAGGGTCATTGGTGGTGTTCGGCGGTGCTGAAGAGCTTGGAGCAGAGTCGAAGCATGCTGAAGGAGGTGGCAGTGAAGTAGCATCGTCTTCATCCTCGATCACTCTGGCATGCACAGTTGCAGCAGAGGAGGAGAACTCAGAGTCTTCAAGGGATGGAGTTCGTCGCAGCACTGCCCTTCGAGGGGGTGTGGAATCAAACTTGAATCGCTCAGTGAAGCCATCCTCTTGAAGATCATCTTCAGAACACATTAGCGTTAGCCCTTTCCATGTGCGGCGAGAGGTTTCATGGGCAACAAAAGCGTTCTTGGTGGCAAGATTGCGAATGCGATTAACATCCACCAAGAGACTTTGCATCTGACGCTTTAGCCAATCATGATGCCTATCCTGTTTCTGATGAAGAGCCACAAGAAGCTCTCGGTCGTTGAGAACACGAGTGCGCTTCTTGGGTCATGGAGCAGTTGTACTGTCAGTGGCTTCAGTGAGAGCAGGATGCGGTGCACGTGTAGTGCCAGCCAGAGGATACACACGAGTTACGGCTTCCATGCCTTCAGCGTTCTGAGTGAAACTCTGATGCTTTGCATTCTGAAGACTGAGAGGTTCCTTGGCAGGCTCGGGATAGATGGATTCAATAGACATATCCACATCAGGCAAAAAGATTCGATGGTTGCGGGCCGAGGGCTGATATGAGATAGCAGAGTGAAGTTTGATCAGCCGCATCACCCAGGGGGCGTAGAACTTCAAACCAAACAGATCAGAGCCAGATGCAGCAAGTTGACGAATGAAGAAATCCTGTGTATTGAAGCATTTTCCATGAAGAATGTAGAAGACCAAAGTCTTCATTGCACCTTCCAGCTTGGCATGGGGAGAATGTCCTTTGATTGGCCAGAGAGTTCACCTTAGGATGTGATAAATGGTTCTTGGCAGATACTCAAGGTCTTCAACGAAGAACTCCGTGGGATAACCAGCATCTTGGGGCAATGGCTTCATCATACTGAGCATCTGACTCATATTAGGTTCAGTTTTCTAAAAGATGCTCTCAATAGCTTCACTATGAAGCTGACAGCCATGCTCGTAGAGATCGCCAGGAGTGGGCAAACCAGTGGGCTCAATGATGTCAAAGGCTTTGGCTTCATGATGAACGTTTCCTGTCATCCACTCCAGGACCCAAGTCTTCGGATCTCTACTATACCCGCGGATGTGAAGTGTGGCATAGAATTGGAGCAGCAAATCTTCATTCCAATGCTCTTGGTCAGTGACGAATGGCAGCAGTCCAACTTCTTTGAAGCAATCCAGAGCTTCTTCCAGACAGGGCAGACCAGCTATTGCTTCAGTTGCAAGGCGCTTGTGAGGGAAGATGCGACCTTGGTTGTACAGAACGCATGAGTAATAGCTTCACTGCGGATAACTCCAGAACCGATCAGATGATATTCTTTCCCTGGAGTAGGGGTTCCTGGAGCTGTTGAAGAATGTGTTGTCTGCTCTGAAGCCATTGATATTGAAGGAGCTAGGTGCTGATGCAGGACCTGGGAACCTTGGCAATCTTGGGATTGGCTTCTGTACCTGAGGTCTGTGCCCAACATGGTAGTCAAACTGGGGACCGGCAGCAGACTCAGGAACAGAAGCGGCGGGATCAGTGGCTTCGCTGTCTTCTGGTGCTTTTGTTGGTGAGGGCTCCACATTAGCTTCAGCCATGACAGTGTCAGTGGCTTCAGTGGTGTTGGTGGTGGCAGCCTCAAGATTTTCAACCTCCACTTGACGAGCTGGAGGATCGGTCACGATCACGTTCTCCTCGAGAACTGCTTCTTGTTGGGTCAGGGGAGTAGCAGCTTGTGGTACTTCTTCTTCTTTGGCTGATGCAGCCGGAATGTCTTCAGCAGTTTTAGCTTCAGACGTAGAGGCTTGAGGCCTTGGACCTTTGCGAAGCCTGCGTAACATGGGCGACGCCTGTGGAGTTGGTGTTGGCTGTGCCTCAGAGTCTTCTTCCTCTTGTGGGCGATCAGCCCATGAAGCATCCTGTGCAATTGGCGTCAGTGGACGACCAATGCTGATGAGTTCACTGTGTGTGAGCACAGGCGATGATACTTGTTGGTGCTCTAACTGAGGAAGGGCTGCATCATCTTCAACATGGTCATGGTGACCAATGTCTTTAGCAGCGATGGAATCAGCTGCTAGAAAGTCTTCAGCTTCATGAGCCTCTTTGAAAGCAGGCTCATGGATAGTCAGTTGACGGTCTTGTGGATCAGCGTCGGGGTGAACCATGGAAATGGGTTCAACAATCAAGGGCTCTGTGGGAGCAGCCCGTTCCTTCTTGGTCTTTCTTTTCTTCTTGGAGGGGGCAGTAGCAGAGGCTTCAGGATGTTTTCTCTTCCTTGCTTCAGCCTCAGCAGTCCTGGTCTTCTTCAGTTCTGAAGCGGTTGACCTGGCCTTTGGCTTCGGGCCAGTCATGCTAGTTGGGAAGACAATGGGATCTGCTTCCTGCCTTGGTGCATCGGGTTCAGCCATAGCGGGCTTTTTCTTTTTCTTGGCAGCCATCCTGGGGTCGATGCCAGGACGCCCAAGGGCCTTGCGCTTCTCAGCCTCATTGTAGGCTTGCACACACCTATCAGCCAGGACCCTCATGCGCTCACGAGAACCCTGAGCTTCTGCATGTTTCTTGAGAAAGGCTTCCTTGAGCTCGTGCAGCATAATCTTGAAGTTCTTCACATCTTGCACGCTGAGCTTGGTCATATGCTTCTTGAACTGAGATTTCTCATAGTCAATCTTCTGCTTCAGTTCAACAACGCGCTGGGCGATGGCTAACTCTGAAGCAATGGCGCCATGGAAGGCGACACTGAGGCCAATGGGTAGTTGGAGATCGTTGAAGCTGATGTTTGGCGTGTCAAACCATTCATCAATGAAGTTGTGAATGATTGTTACATCAAAGAGAGGCAGATCATTGAAGTTTTCTGCTTCTTCTTTGCTCTTGATGAGTTGCTCAAGAGCGTCATCTGCTAGATCTTCATCACTTGACAGATCAATGGCATCATTGCACAGAATGGCAGCAACAGTTAGCTCTTGGCCGGTGTGTGGCAGAGGCATCTTGACCTTCTGGGGCTTGGAGATGCGTGACAAATCTTCAGACTGCACACTGTCTTCAGGAGGTGCAGTTGCCAGTGGATTCGCCCTTGAGATTTTTGGTGAAGGGGCAGGCTTTGAAGCTTTAGGCTTCTTCTGCTTCTTTGGCTTCGGCGATACAGGCGCTTCATCTGATTCAGCGTCAGCTACAGGCTCATTCACGGCTGTCCCTTGAACCAAGATATGGGTGATGAGACCTGCAAGGTTGTAGAAAGGACCGACGACATTGGGTTCTGCATCATGTGTGCCGTCAGCCCTTGGAGCAGAAGGACCAGGGTTGAAGTCTAGTCCCAAAGTCTTCTTGTTTTGCTTCGCTGAGTTCTGGGCAAACTGGAAGTTGCGCTTAAACAGATTGTCATCACGACACCATAGTAGTGACGACGGGTGTGCATCTGCAGGCTGTGGCCCACGGACCATGCAGGGATAGAAGCCTTGTTCAATGGCTTCTTCTCTAGACCTGGGTTGAAGATTCTTGTATAGGATGTCACCCCACAGTCTCTTGATGGCACTTTACTCAGCATATTCCTGGGTCACAAACCGGTATTTGAACCATTGTTCTGCCCAATATCTTCGAATCCATTGGATTCGGGTCTTGCGCTGATTGTAATCCTCTTCAGGATCTATCTTGTAAAGCTCTGAGAGGTAATCAGGCAAATCTCTTGATGTTCCCCCACGACGCTGTCTGCCACCCTTCCTTACTGACTTCTCTGCAGCCATGAACTTCAAACTGAAAGGCTTCAAAATGTTCAAAGGCTTCAAAGGTTTTCGCTTGCTGGACAAACAGGAACTGGCTTCGGGAGAATTTATATGATGTTGTAAGAATTCTGCAAATGAATGCAGACTATGAGAACCAAGGGATTCTCCCACAGACATGTACCTGTGACAGCATTAAGGTGCGAGGGAAGGGGAAGAGGTCATATGCATTCTCAAAAGATTTTGAAGATAAATCAGTTTAGAAGACATTGACCTCATCGTGCGAAGACATTCACTCATAGATAAGGAGTTGGTTCCAGATTTGTACGAATCCAGAGATCAGTACAAGTGAGGAATCTAACTACTTTGTGAAGCATAAGTGAATATACTAGGCATGTTATGAGATGCAGTATGAAAGAGATCCAACTTGTGTGAATAGAAACTACTTGTGGTAGAAAGTGACAAAGCCATAGAATCAAAGGGGACGTAAAAAGGAAGTTTTATTTACCATACTAGGAACTGCTAGACGGAGTGGAAGAGGAGGCCGAGCAGTTCAATCTTCCGTGCCCTAACTTGGCGACGGAGGACACCTACTGCGACAGCGCAGAGGACTATGTCCGCGGTGAAGGAAATATGCCCTCGAGGCAATAATAAAGTTATTATTTATTTCCTTCTATCATGATAAATGTTTATTATTCATGCTAGAATTGTATTAACTGGAAACATAATACATGTGTGAATACATAGACAAACAAAGTGTCACTAGTATGCCTCTACTTGACTAGCTCGTTAATCAAAGATGGTTATGTTTCCTAACCATGAACAAAGAGTTGTTATTTGATTAACGAGGTCACATCATTAGTTGAATGATCTGATTGACATGACCCATTCCATTAGCTTAGCACCCGATCGTTTAGTATATTGCTATTGCTTTCTTCATGACTTATACATGTTCCTGTGACTATGAGATTATGCAACTCCCGTCTACCGGAGGAACACTTTGTGTGCTACCAAACGTCACAACGTAACTGGGTGATCATAAAGGTGCTCTACAGGTGTCTCCAAAGGTACTTGTTGGGTTGGCGTATTTCGAGATTAGGATTTGTCACTCCGAATGTCGGAGAGGTATCTCTGGGCCCTCTCGATAATGCACATCACATAAGCCTTGCAAGCATTTTACAACTAATGTGTTAGTTGTGAGATGATGTATTACGGAACGAGTAAAGAGACTTGCCGATAACGAGATTGAACTAGGTATTGGATACCGACGATCGAATCTCGGGCAAGTAACATACCGATGACAAAGGGAACAACGTATGTTGTTATGCGGTCTGACCGATAAAGATCTTCGTAGAATATGTAGGAGCCAATACGGGCATCCAGGTCCCGCTATTGGTTATTGACCGGAGATGTATCTCGGTCATATCTACATTGTTCTCGAACCGTAGGGTCCGCACGCTTAAAGTTACGATGACAGTTTCATTATGAGTTTGTGTATTTTGATGTACCGAAGGATGTTCGGAGTCCCGGATATGATCACGGACATGACAAGGAGTCTCAAAATGGTCGAGACATAAAGATCGATATATTGGACGACTATATTCGGACACCGGAATTGTTTCGGGTGATTTCGGATAAAACCGGAGTGCCGGAGGGGTTACCGGAACCCCCCGGGGAAGTAATGGGCCTTATTGGGCCTGAGGGGAGAGAGAGGGCAGCAGCCCAGGAGGTGGCGCGCCCCCCCTCATGGGGAGTCCGAATAGGACTAGGAGAGGGGGGGGGGGCGGCCCCCCTTTCCCTCTCCCTCTCCCTCTCTTTCCTTCCCCCTCCCTATTCCTAGTTGGACTAGGAAAGGGGAGTCCTACTCCCACTAGGAGAAGGACTCCCCCCCTCTCCTTGGTGCACCAAGGGCCGGCCGGCCTCCCCCTTGCTCCTTTATATACGGAGGCAGGGGGGCACCCTAGAACACACAAGTCGATCTTCGTGATCGTTCCTTAGCCGTGTGAGGTGCCCCCCTCCATGATATTACACCTCGATCATATTGTAGTGGTGCTTAGGCGAAGCCCTGCGACAGTTGAACATCAAGATCGTCACCACGCCGTCGTGCTGACGAAACTCCTCCCCGAAGCTTTGCTGGATCGGAGCCCGGGGTGCGTCACCGAGCTGTACGTGTGTCAAGAACTCGGAGGTGCCGGAGTAACGGTGCTTGGATCGGTTGGACCGGGAAGACGTACGACTACTTCCTCTACGTTGCGTCAACGCTTCCGCTTCGGTCTACGAGGGTACGTAGACAACACTCTTCCCTCTCGTTGCCATGCATCACCATGATCTTGCGTGTGCGTAGGTATTCTTTTGAAATTACTACGTTCCCCAACAGTGGCATCCGAGCCTAGGTTTTATGTGTTGATGTTATATGCACGAGTAGAACACAAGTGAGTTGTGGGCGATATAAGTCATACTGCTTACCAGCATGTCATACTTTGGTTCGGTGGTATTGTTGGACGAAGCGGCCCGGATCGACATTACGCGTACGCTTACGCGAGACCGGTTCTCCCGACGTGCTTTGCACATAGGTGGCTTGCGGGTGATAGTTTCTCCAACTTTAGTTGAACTGAGTGTGGCTACGCCCGGTCCTTGCGAAGGTTAAAACAACACCAACTTGACAAACTATCGTTGTGGTTTTGATGCGTAGGTAAGATTGGTTCTTGCTTAAGCCCGTAGCAGCCACGTAAAACTTGCAACAAACAAAGTAGAGGACGTCTAACTTGTTTTTGCAGGGCATGTTGTGATGTGATATGGTCAAGACATGATGCTAAATTTTATTGTATGAGATGATCATGTTTTGTAACCGAGTTATCGGCAACTAGCAGGAGCCATATGGTTGTCGCTTTATTGTATGCAATGCAATCGCGCTGTAATGCTTTACTTTATCACTAAGCGGTAGCGATAGTCGTGGAAGCATAAGATTGGCGAGACGACAACGATGCTACGATGGAGATCAAGGTGTCGCGCCGGTGATGATGGTGATCATGACGGTGCTTCGGAGATGGAGATCACAGGCACAAGATGATGATGGCCATATCATATCACTTATATTGATTGCATGTGATGTTTATCTTTTATGCATCTTATCTTGCTTTGATTGACGGTAGCATTATAAGATGATCTCTCACTAAATTATCAAGAAGTGTTCTCCCTGAGTATGCACGGTTGCGAAAGTTCTTCGTGCTGAGACACCACGTGATGATCGGGTGTGATAGGCTCTACGTTCAAATACAACGGGTGTAAAACAGTTGCACACACGGAATACTCAGGTTATACTTGACGAGCCAAGCATATGCAGATATGGCCTCGGAACACGGAGACCGAAAGGTCGAGCGTGAATCATATAGTAGATATGATCAACATAGCGATGTTCACCAATGAAACTACTCAATCTCACGTGATGATCGGACATGGTTTAGTTGATTTGGATCACGTGATCACTTAGAGGATTAGAGGGATGTCTATCTAAGTGGGAGTTCTTTAAAGTAATTTGATTAATTGAACTTAAATTTATCATGAACTTAGTACCTGATAGTATCTTGCTTATGTATGTTTGATTGTAGATAGATGGCCCGTGCTATTGTTCCGTTGAATTTTAATGCGTTCCTTGAGAAAGCAAAGTTGAAAGATGATGGTAGCAATTACACGGACTGGGTCCGTAACTTGAGGATTATCCTCATTGTTGCATAGAAGAATTACGTCCTGGAAGCACCGCTGGGTGCCAGGCCTGCTGCTGGAGCAACACCAGATGTTATGAACGTCTGGCAGAGCAAAGCTGATGACTACTCGATAGTTCAGTGTGCCATGCTTTACGGCTTAGAATCGGGACTTCAACGACGTTTTGAACGTCATGGAGCATATGAGATGTTCCAGGAGTTGAAGTTAATATTTCAAGCAAATGCCCGGATTTAGAGATATGAAGTCTCCAATAAGTTCTATAGCTGCAAGATGGAGGAGAACAGTTCTGTCAGTGAGCATATACTCAAAATGTCTGGGTATAATAATCACTTGATTCAATTGGGAGTTAATCTTCCAGATGATTGCGTCATTGACAGAATTCTTCAATCACTGCCACCAAGCTACAAGAGCTTTGTGATGAACTATAATATGCAAGGGATGAACAAGACTATTCCCGAGCTCTTCGCGATGCTGAAAGCTGCGGAGGTAGAAATCAAAAAGGAGCATCAAGTGTTGATGGTTAACAAAACCACTAGTTTCAAGAAAAAGGGCAAAGGGAAGAAGAAGGGGAACTTCAAAAAGAACGGCAAGCAAGTTGCTGCTCAAGAGAAGAGACCCAAGTCTGGACCTAAGCCTGAAACTGAGTGCTTCTACTGCAAGCAAACTGGTCACTAGAAGCGGAACTGCCCAAGTATTTGGCAGATAAGAAGGATGGCAAGGTGAACAAAGGTATATGTGATATACATGTTATTGATGTGTACCTTACTAATGCTCGCAGTAGCACCTGGGTATTCGATACTGGTTCTATTGCTAATATTTGCAACTCGAAACAGGGACTACGGATTAAGCGAAGATTGGCTAAGGACGAGGTGACGATGCGCGTGGGAAACGGTTCCAAAGTCGATGTGATCGCGGTCGGCACGCTACCTCTACATCTACCTTCGGGATTAGTATTAGACCTAAATAATTGTTATTTGGTGCCAGCGTTGAGCATGAACATTATATCTGGATCTTGTTTAATGCGAAACGGTTATTCATTTAAATCAGAGAATAATGGTTGTTCTATTTATATGAGTAATATCTTTTATGGTCATGCACCCTTGAAGAGTGGTCTATTCTTATTGAATCTCGATAGTAGTGATACACATATTCATAATGTAGAAGACAAAAGATGCAGAGTTGATAATGATGGTGCAACTTATTTGTGGCACTGCCGTTTAGGTCATATCGGTGTAAAACGCATGAAGAAACTCCATACTGATGGACTTTTGGAACCACTTGATTATGAATCACTTGGTACTTGCGAACCGTGCCTCATGGGCAAGATGACTAAAACACCATTCTCCGGTACTATGGAGAGAGCAACAGATTTGTTGGAAATCATACATATAGATGTATGTGGTCCGATGAATGTTGAGGCTCGTGGCGGATATCGTTATTTTCTCACCTTCACAGATGACTTAAGCAGAAATGGATATATCTACTTAATGAAACATAAGTCTGAAACATTTGAAAAGTTCAAAGAATTTCAGAGTGAAGTTGAAAATCATCATAATAAGAAAATAAAGTTTCTACGATCTGATCGTGGAGGAGAATATTTGAGTTACGAGTTTGGTGTTCATTTGAAGCAATGCGGAATAGTTTCGCAACTCACGCCACCTGGAACACCACAGCGTAATGGTGTGTCCGAACGTCGTAATCGTACTTTACTAGATATGGTGCGATCTATGATGTCTCTTACTGATTTACCGCTATAGTTTTGGGGTTATGCTTTAGAGACGACCGCATTCACGTTGAATAGGGCACCATCAAAATCCATTGAGACGACGCCTTATGAACTATGGTTTGGCAAGAAACCAAAGTTGTCGTTTCTGAAAGTTTGGGGCTGCGATGCTTATGTGAAAAAGCTTCAACCTGATAAGCTCGAACCCAAATAAGAGAAATGTGTCTTCATAGGATATCCAAAGGAAACTATTGGATACACCTTCTATCACAGATCCGAAGGCAAGACTTTTGTTGCTAAATTCGGAAACTTTCTGGAGAAGGAGTTTCTCTTGAAAGATGTGAGTGGGAGGAAACTAGAACTTGATGAGGTAACTGTACCTGCTCCCTTATTGGAAAGTAGTACATCACAGAAAACTGTTTCTGCGACACCTACACCAATTAGTGAGGAAGCTAATGATAATGATCATGAAACTTCAAAACAAGATACTACTGAACCTTGTAGATCCACCAGAGTGAGAACCGCGCCAGAGTGGTACCGAAATCCCGTTCTGGAAATCATGCTGCTAGATCATGATGAACCTACGAACTATGAAGAGGCGATGGTGAGCCCAGATTCCGCAAAATGGCTTGAAGCCATGAAATCTGAGATGGGATCCATGTATGAGAACAAAGTATGGACTTTGGTTGACTTGCCCGATGATCATCAAGCAATTGAGAATAAGTGGATCTTCAAGAAGAAGACTGACGCTGACGGTAATATTACTGTCTACAAAGCTCGACTTGTCGCAAAAGGTTTTTGACAAGTTCAAGGGGTTGACTACGATGAGACCTTATCCCCCGTAGCGATGCTTAAGTCTGTCTGAATCATGTTAGCAATCGCCGCATTTTATGATTATGAAATTTGGCAGATGGATGTCAAAACTGCATTCCTAAATGGATTTCTGGAAGAAGAGTTGTATATGATGCAACCGGAAGGTTTTGTCGATCCAAAGGGAGCTAACAAAGTGTGCAAGCTCCAGCGATCCATTTATGGACTGGTGCAAGCCTCTCGGAGTTGGAATAAACGCTTTGATAGTGTGATCAAAGCATTTGGGTTTATACAGACTTTCGGAGAAGCCTGTATTTACAAGAAAGTGAGTGGGAGCTCTGTAGCATTTCTGATATTATATGTGGATGACATATTACTGATTGGAAATGATATAGAATTTCTGGATAGCATAAAGGGATACTTGAATAAGAGTTTTTCAGTGAAAGACCTCGGTGAAGCTGCTTACATATTAGGCATAAAAATCTATAGAGATAGATCAAGACGCTTAATTAGACTTTCACAAAGCACATACCTTGACAAGATTTTGAAGAAGTTCAAAATTGATCAAGCAAAGAAAGGGTTCTTGCCTGTGTTACAAGGTGTGAAGTTGAGTCAGACTCAATGCCCAACCACTGCAGAAGATAGAGAGAAAATGAAAGATGTTCCCTATGCTTCAGCCATAGGCTCTATCTGTAGGAAATATGCCCTAGAGGCAATAATAAAGTTATTATTTATTTCCTTATATCATGATAAATGTTTATTATTCATGCTAGAATTGTATTAACCGGAAACATAATACATGTGTGAATACATAGACAAACTAAGAGTCACTAGTATGACTCTAATTGACTAGCTCGTTAATCAAAGATGGTTATGTTTCCTAACCATGAACAAAGTGTTGTTATTTGATTAACGAGGTCACATCATTAGTTGAATGATCTGATTGACATGACCCATTCCATTAGCTTAGCACCCGATCGTTTAGTATGTTGCTATTGCTTTCTTCATGACTTATACATGTTCCTATGACTATGAGATTATGCAACCCCCGTTTACCGGAGGAACACTTTGTGTGCTACCAAACGTCACAACGTAACTGGGTGATTATAAAGGAGCTCTACAGGTGTCTCCAATTGTAGATGTTGGGTTGGCGTATTTCGAGAATAGGATTTGTCACTCCGATTGTCGGAGAGGTATCTCTGGGCCCTCTCGGTAATGCACATCACATAAGCCTTGCAAGCATTGCAACTAATGAGTTAGTTGCGAGATGATGTATTACGGAATGAGTAAAGAGACTTGCCGGTAACGAGATTGAACTAGGTATTGGATACCGACGATCGAATCTCGGGCAAGTAACATACCGATGACAAAGGGAACAACGTATGTTGTTATGCGGTCTGACCGATAAAGATCTTCGTAGAATATGTAGGAGCCAATATGGGCATCCAGGTCCCGCTATTGGTTATTGACCGGAGATGTGTCTCAGTCATGTCTACATTGTTCTCGAACCGTAGGGTCCGCACGCTTAACGTTACGATGACAGTTATTATGAGTTTATGCATTTTGATGTACCGAAGTTAGTTCGGAGTCCCGGATGTGATCACGGACATGACGAGGAGTCTCGAAATGGTTGAGACATAAAGATTGATATATTGGACGACTATATTCGGACACCGGAATTGTTCCGGGTGATTTCGGAGAAAACCGGAGAGCCGGAGGGTTACCGGAACCCCCCCGGGAGAAGTAATGGGCCATATGGGCCGTAGTGGAGAGAGAGAGGGGCTGCCAGAGGTGGGCCGCGCGCCACCTCCTCCCTGGTCCGAATTGGACTAGGGGAGGGGGGCGGCACCCCCCCTTTCCTTCTCCCTCTCCACCTCTTTCCCCCTCCTAGTAGGAGTCCTACTACTAGGAGGAGGACTCCTCCTTGGCGCGCCACACCTGGCCGGCCGGCCTCCTCCCCTTGCTCCTTTATATACGGGGGCAGGGGGCACCCCTAGACACACAAGTTGATCCACGTGATCGTTCTTAGCCGTGTACGGTGCCCCCTGCCACCATATTCCACCTCGATCATATCGTTGTAGTGCTTAGGCGAAGCCCTGCGTCGGTAGTACATCATCATCATCACCACGTTGTTGTGCTGACGGAACTCATCCCCGAAGCTTTGCTGGATCGGAGCCCGGGGAGCGTCATCGAGCTGTACGTGTGCTAAGAACTCGAAGGTGCCGGAGTAACGGTGCTTGGATCGGTCGGATCGGGAAGACGTACAACTACTTCCTCTACGTTGTGTCAACACTTCCATTGCGATCTACGAGGGTACATAGATAACACTCTCCCCTCTTGTTGCTATGCATCACCATGATCTTGCGTGTGCGTAGGAATTTTTTTGAAATTACTGCGTTCCCCAACAGTGGTATCAGAGCCTAGGTTTTATGGTTTGATGTTATATGCACGAGTAGAACACAAGTGAGTTGTGGGCGATATAAGTCATACTGCCTACCAGCATGTCTACTTTGGTTCGGCGGTATTGTTGGATGAATCGGCCCGGACCGACATTACGCGTACTCTTACGCGAGACCGGTTTCCCCGACGTGCTTTGCACAAAGGTGACTTGCGGGTGACTGTTTCTCCAACTTTAGTTGAACCGAGTGTGGCTATGCCCGGTCCTTGCGAAGGTTAAAATGGAGTCAAATTGACAAACTATCGTTGTGGTTTTGATGCGTAGGTGAGATTGGTTCTTGCTTAAGCCCGTAGCAGCCACGTAAAACTTGCAACAACAAAGTAGAGGACGTCTAACTTGTTTTTGCGGGGCATGTTGTGATGTGATATGGTCAAGACATGATGCTAAATTTTATTGTATGAGATGATCATGTTTTGTAACCGAGTTATCGGCAACTGGCAGGAGCCATATGGTTGTCTCTTTATTGTATGCAATGCAATCGCGATGTAATGCTTTACTTTATCACTAAGCGGTAGCGATAGTCGTGGAAGCATAAGATTGGCGAGACGACAACGATGCTACGATGGAGATCAAGGTGTCGCGCCGGTGACGACGGTGATCACGACGGTGCTTCAGAGATGGAGATCACAAGCACAAGATGATGATGGGCATATCATATCACTTATATTGATTGCATGTGATGTTTATCCTTTATGCATCTTATCTTGCTTTGATTGACGGTAGCATTATAAGATGATCTCTCACTAAATTATCAAGAAGTGTTCTCCCTGAGTATGCACCGTTGCGAAAGTTCTTCTTGCTGAGACACCACATGATGATCGGGTGTGATAGGCTCTACGTTCAAATACAACGGGTGCAAAACAGTTGCACACGCGGAATACTCAGGTTATACTTGACGAGCCAAGCATATACAGATATGGCCTCGGAACACGGAGACCGAAAGGTCGAGCGTGAATAATATAGTAGATATGATCAACATAATGATGTTCACCAATGAAACTACTCCATCTCACGTGATGATCGGACATGGTTTAGTTGATTTGGATCACGTGATCACTTAGAGGATTAGAGGGATGTCTATCTAAGTGGGAGTTCTTAAGTAATTTGATTAATTGAACTTAAATTTATCATGAACTTAGTACCTGATAGTATCTTGCTTGTTTATGTTTTAATTGTAGATAGATGGCTTGTGCTGTTGTTCTGTTGAATTTTAATGCGTTCCTTGAGAAAGCAAAGTTGAAAGATGATGGTAGCAATTACACGGACTGGGTCCGTAACTTGAGGATTATCCTCATTGCTGCACAGAAGAATTACGTCCTGGAAGCACCGCTGGGTGCCAGGCCTGCTGCTGGAGCAACACCAGATGTTATGAACATCTGGCAGAGCAAAGCTGATGACTACTCGATAGTTTAGTGTGCCATGCTTTACGGCTTAGAATCAGGACTTCAACGATGTTTTGAACGTCATGGAGCATATGAGATGTTCCAGGAGTTGAAGTTAATATTTCAAGCAAATGCCCGGATTGAGAGATATGAAGTCTCCAATAAGTTCTATAGCTGCAAGATGGAGGAGAACAGTTCTGTCAGTGAGCATATACTCAAAATGTCTGGGTATAATAATCACTTGATTCAATTGGGAGTTAATCTTCCAGATGATTGCGTCATTGACCGAATTCTCCAATCACTGCCACCAAGCTACAAGAGCTTTGTGATGAACTATAATATGCAAGGGATGAACAAGACTATTCCCGAGCTCTTCGCGATGCTGAAAGCTACGGAGGTAGAAATCAAAAAGGAGCATCAAGTGTTGATGGTTAACAAAACCACTAGTTTCAAGAAAAAGGGCAAAGGGAAGAAGAAGGGGAACTTCAAAAAGAACGGCAAGCAAGTTGCTGCTCAAGAGAAGAAACCCAAGTCTGGACCTAAGCCTGAAACTGAGTGCTTCTACTGCAAGCATACTGGTCACTGGAAGCGGAACTGCCCCAAGTATTTGGCGGATAAGAAGGATGGCAAGGTGAACAAAGGTATATGTGATATACATGTTATTGATGTGTACCTTACTAATGCTCGCAGTAGCACCTGGGTATTTGATAATGGTTGTATTGCTAATATTTGCAACTCGAAACAGGGACTACGGATTAAGCGAAGATTGGCTAAGGACGAGGTGACGATGCGCGTGAGAAACGGTTCCAAAGTCGATGTGATCGCGGTCGGCACGCTACCTCTACATCTACCTTCGGGATTAGTATTAGACCTAAATAATTGTTATTTGGTGCCAGCGTTGAGCATGAACATTATATCTGGATCTTGTTTAATGCGAAACGGTTATTCATTTAAATCAGAGAATAATGGTTGTTCTATTTATATGAGTAATATCTTTTATGGTCATGCACCCTTGAAGAGTGGTCTATTCTTATTGAATCTCGATAGTAGTGATACACATATTCATAATGTAGAAGCCAAAAGATGCAGAGTTGATAATGATAGTGCAACTTATTTGTGGCACTGCCGTTTAGGTCATATCGGTGTAAAGCGCATGAAGAAACTCCATACTGATGGACTTCTGGAACCACTTGATTATGAATCACTTGGTACTTGCGAACCGTGCCTCATGGGCAAGATGACTAAAACACCGTTCTCCGGTACTATGGAGAGAGCAACAGATTTATTGGAAATCATACATACAGATGTATGTGGTCCGATGAATGTTGAGGCTCGTGGCGGATATCGTTATTTTCTCATCTTCGCAGATGATTTAAGCAGATATGGGTATATCTACTTAATGAAACATAAGTCTGAAACATTTGAAAGGTTCAAAGAATTTCAGAGTGAAGTTGAAAATCATCGTAACAAGAAAATAAAGTTTCTACGATCTGATCATGGAGGAGAATATTTGAGTTACGAGTTTGGTGTACATTTGAAAAATTGTGGAATAGTTTCACAACTCACGCCACCCGGAACACCACAGCGTAATGGTTTGTCCGAACGTCGTAATCGTACTTTACTAGATATGGTGCGACCTATGATGTCTCTTACTGATTTACCGCTATCGTTTTGGGGATACGCTCTAGAGACGGCCGCATTCACGTTAAATAGGGCACCATCAAAATCCGTTGAGACGACGCCTTATGAACTGTGGTTTAGCAAGAAACCAAAGTTGTCGTTTCTGAAAGTTTGGGGCTGCGATGCTTATGTGAAAAAGGTTCAACCTGATATGCTCGAACCCAAATCGGAGAAATGTGTCTTCATAGGATATCCAAAGGAAACTATTGGATACACCTTCTATCACAGATCCGAAGGCAAGACTTTTGTTGCTAAATTCGGAAACTTTCTAGAGAAGGAATTTCTCTCGAAAGAAGTGAGTTGGAGGAAAGTAGAACTTGACGAGGTAACTGTACCTGCTCCTTTATTGGAAAGTAGTACATCACAGAAAACTGTTTCTGCGACACCTACACCAATAAGTGAGGAAGTTAATGATAATGATCATGAAACTTCAGAACAAGATACTACTGAACCTCGTAGATCAACTAGAGTAAGATCCGCGCCAGAGTGGTACGGTAATCCAGTTCTGGAAGTCATGCTACTAGATCATGATGAACCTACGAACTATGAAGAAGCGATGGTAAGCCCAGATTCCGCAAAGTGGCTTGAAGCCATGAAATCTGAGATGGGATCCATGTATGAGAACAAAGTATGGACTTTGGTTGACTTGCCCGATGATCGGCAAGCAATTGAGAATAAATGGATCTTCAAGAAGAAGACTGACGCTGACGGTAATGTTACTATCTACAAAGCTCGACTTGTCGCAAAAGGTTTTCGACAAGTTCAAGGTGTTGACTACGATGAGACCTTCTCACCCGTAGCGATGCTTAAGTCTGTCCGAATCATGTTAGCAATTGCCGCATTTTATGATTATGAAATTTGGCAAATGGATGTCAAAACTGCATTCCTGAATGGATTTCTGGAAGAAGAGTTGTATATGATGCAACCGGAAGGTTTTGTCGATTCAAAGGGAGCTAACAAAGTGTGCAAGCTCCAGCGATCCATTTATGGACTGGTGCAAGCCTCTCGGAGTTGGAATAAACGCTTTGATAGTGTGATCAAAGCATTTGGATTTATACAGACTTTCGGAGAAGCCTGTATTTACAAGAAAGTGAGTGGGAGCTCTGTAGCATTTCTGATATTATATGTGGATGACATATTACTGATTGGAAATGATATAGAATTTCTGGATAGCATAAAGGGATACTTGAATAAGAGTTTTTCAATGAAAGACCTCGGTGAAGCTGCTTACATATTAGGCATAAAGATCTATAGAGATAGGTCAAAACGCTTAATTGGACTTTCACAAAGCACATACCTTGACAAGATTTTGAAAAAGTTCAAAATGGATCAAGCAATGAAAGGGTTCTTGCCTGTGTTACAAGGTGTGAAATTGAGTCAGACTCAATGCCCGACCACTGCAGAAGATAGAGAGAAAATGAAAGATGTTCCCTATGCTTCAGCCATAGGCTCTATCATGTATGCAATGCTGTGTACCAGACCTGATGTGTGCCTTCCTATAAGCTTAGCAGGTTGGTACCAAAGTAATCCAGGAGTGGATCACTGGACAGCGGTCAAGAACATCCTGAAATACCTGAAAAGGACTAAGGATATGTTTCTCGTATATGGAGGTGAAAAAGAGCTCACCATAAAAGGTTACATTGATGCAAGCTTTCACACTGATCCGGACGATTCTAAATCGCAAACCGGATACGTGTTTACATTAAACGGCGGAGCTGTCAGTTAGTGCAGTTCTAAACAAAGCGTCGTATCGGGATCTACATGTGAAGCGGAGTACATAGCTACTTCGGAAGCAGCAAACGAAGGAGTCTGGATGAAGGATTTCATATCCGATCTAGGTGTTATACCTAGTGCATCGGGTACAATGAAAATCTTTTGTGACAATACTGGTGCAATTGCCTTGGCAAAGGAATCCAGATTTCACAAGAGAACCAAGCACATCAAGAGACGCTTCAATTCCATCCGGGATCTAGTCCAGGTGGGAGACATAGAGATTTGCAAGATACATACGGATCTGAATGTTGTAGACCCGTTGACTAAACCTCTTCCACGAGCAAAACATGATCAGCACCAAGGCTCCATGGGTGTTAGAATCATTACTATGTAATCTAGATTATTGACTCTAGTGCAAGTGGGAGACTGAAGGAAATATGCCCTAGAGGCAATAATAAAGTTATTATTTATTTCCTTATATCATGATAAATGTTTATTATTCATGCTAGAATTGTATTAACCGTAAACATAATACATGTGTGAATACATAGACAAACTAAGAGTCACTAGTATGCCTCTAATTGACTAGCTCGTTAATCAAAGATGGTTACGTTTCCTAACCATGAACAAAGTGTTGTTATTTGATTAACGAGGTCACATCATTAGTTGAATGATCTGATTGACATGACCCATTCCATTAGCTTAGCACCCGATCGTTTAGTATGTTGCTATTGCTTTCTCCATGACTTATACATGTTCCTATGACTATGAGATTATGCAACCCCCGTTTACCGGAGGAACACTTTGTGTGCTACCAAACGTCACAACGTAACTGGGTGATTATAAAGGAGCTCTACAGGTGTCTCCAATTGTAGATGTTGGGTTGGCGTATTTCGAGAATAGGATTTGTCACTCCGATTGTCGGAGAGGTATCTCTGGGCCCTCTCGGTAATGCACATCACATAAGCCTTGCAAGCATTGCAACTAATGAGTTAGCTGCGAGATGATGTATTACGGAACGAGTAAAGAGACTTACCGGTAACGAGATTGAACTAGGTATTGGATACTGACGATCGAATCTCGGGCAAGTAACATACCGATGACAAAGGGAACAACGTATGTTGTTATGCGGTCTGACCGATAAAGATCTTCGTAGAATATGTAGGAGCCAATATGGGCATCCAGGTCCCGCTATTGGTTATTGATCGGAGATGTGTCTCAGTCATGTCTACATTGTTCTCGAACCGTAGGGTCCGCACGCTTAACGTTATGATGATAGTTATTATGAGTTTAAGCATTTTGATGTACCGAAGTTAGTTTGGAGTCCCGGATGTGATCACGGACATGACGAGGAGTCTCTAAATGGTCGAGACATAAAGATTGATATATTGGACGGCTATATTCGGACACCGGAATTGTTCCGGGTGATTTCGGAGAAAACCGGAGAGCCGGAGGGTTACCGGAACCCCCCCGGGAGAAGTAATGGGCCATATGGGCCTTAGTGGAGAGAGAGAGGGGCTGCCAGAGGTGGGTCGCGCGCCACGTCCTCCCTGGTCCGAATTGGACTAGGGGAGGGGGGTGGCGCCCCCCTTTCCTTCTCCCTCTCCACCTCTTTCCCCCTCCTAGTAGGAGTCCTACTCCTACTAGGAGGAGGACTCCTCCTTGGCGCGCCACACCTGGCCGGCCGGCCTCCTCCCCTTGCTCCTTTATATACGGGGGCAGGGGGCACCCCTAGACACACAAGTTGATCCACGTGATCGTTCCTTAGCCGTGTGCGGTGCCCCCTGCCACCATATTCCACCTCGATCATATCGTTGTAGTGCTTAGGCGAAGCCTTGCGTCGGTAGTACATCATCATCGTCACCACGCCGTTGTGCTGACGGAACTCATCCCCGAAGCTTTGCTGGATCGGAGCCCGGGGAGCGTCATCGAGCTGTACGTGTGCTAAGAACTCGGAGGTGCCGGAGTAACGGTGCTTGGATCGGTCGGATCGGGAAGTCGTACGACTACTTCCTCTACATTGTGTCAACACTTCCGTTGCGATCTACGAGGGTATGTAGATAACACTCTCCCCTCTCGTTGCTATGCATCACCATGATCTTGCGTGTGCGTAGGAATTTTTTTGAAATTACTGCGTTCCCCAACACTATCATGTATACAATGCTGTGTACCAGACCTGATGTGTGCCTTGCTATAAGTTTTGCAGGGAGGTACCAAAGTAATCCAGGAGTGGATCACTGGACAGCGGTCAAGAACATCCTGAAGTACCTGAAAAGGACTAAGGATATGTTTCTCGTATATGGAGGTGACAAAGAGCTCATTGTAAACGGTTACGTTGATGCAAGCTTTGACACTGATCCGGATGATTCTAAATCGCAAACCGGATACGTGTTCACATTAAACGGTGGAGTTGTCAGTTGGTGCAGTTCTAAACAAAGCGTCGTGGCGGGATCTACATGTGAAGCGGAGTACATAGCTGCTTCGGAAGCAGCAAACGAAGCAGTCTGGATGAAGGAGTTCATATCCGATCTAGGTGTCATACCTAGTGCATCGGGTCCAATGAAAATCTTTTGTGACAATACTGGTGCAATTGCCTTGGCAAAGGAATCCAGATTTCACAAAAGAACCAAGCACATCAAGAGATGCTTCAATTCCATCTGGGATCTAGTCCAGGTGGGAGACATAGAGATTTGCAAGATACATACGGATCTGAATGTAGCAGACCCGTTGACTAAGCCTCTTCCACGAGCAAAACATGATCAGCACCAAGGCTCCATGGGTGTTAGAATCATTACTATGTAATCTAGATTATTGACTCTAGTGCAAGTGGGAGACTGAAGGAAATATGCCCTAGAGGCAATAATAAAGTTATTATTTATTTCCTTATATCATGATAAATGTTTATTATTCATGCTAGAATTGTATTAACCGGAAACATAATACATGTGTGAATACATAGACAAACAAAGTGTCACTAGTATGCCTCTAATTGACTAGCTCGTTAATCAAAGATGGCTATGTTTCCTAACCATGAACAAAGAGTTGTTATTTGATTAACGAGGTCACATCATTAGTTGAATGGTCTGATTGACATGACCCATTCCATTAGCTTAGCACCCGATCGTTTAGTATATTGCTATTGCTTTCTTCATGACTTATACATGTTCCTGTGACTATGAGATTATGCAACTCCCGTTTACTGGAGGAACACTTTGTGTGCTATCAAACGTCACAACGTAACTGGGTGATCATAAAGGTGCTCTACAGGTGTCTCCAAAGGTACTTGTTGGGTTGGCGTATTTCGAGATTAGGATTTGTCACTCCGAATGTCGGAGAGGTATCTCTGGGCCCTCTCGGTAATGCACATCACATAAGCCTTGCAAGCATTACAACTAATGTGTTAGTTGTGAGATGAT
This sequence comes from Triticum aestivum, assembly GCF_018294505.1. NCBI lineage: Eukaryota > Viridiplantae > Streptophyta > Magnoliopsida > Poales > Poaceae > Triticum > Triticum aestivum. The sequence goes on from NC_057812.1 coordinate 35,970,424, forward strand.
GTATTACGGAACGAGTAAAGAGACTTGCCGATAACGAGATTGAACTAGGTATTGGATACCGACGATCGAATCTCAGGCAAGTAACATACCGATGACAAAGGGAACAACGTATGTTGTTATGCGGTCTGACCGATAAAGATCTTCGTAGAATATGTAGGAGCCAATATGGGCATACAGGTCCCGCTATTGGTTATTGACCGGAGACGTATCTCGGTCATGTCTACATTGTTCTCGAACCGTAGGTTCCGCACGCTTAAAGTTACGATGACAGTTTCATTATGAGTTTGTGTATTTTGATGTACTGAAGGATGTTTGGATGCCCGGATGTGATCACGGACATGACGAGGAGTCTCGAAATGGTCGAGACATAAAGATCGATATATTGGACGACTATATTCGGACACCGGAATTGTTCCGGGTGATTTCGGATAAAACCGGAGTGCCGGAGGGGTTACCGGAACCCCCCGGGGAAGTAATGGGCCTTATTGGGCCTAAGAGGAGAGAGAGGGAAGCAGCCCAGGAGGTGGCGCCCCCCCCTCATGGGGAGTCCGAATAGGACTAGGAGGGGGGGGGCCCTTTCCCTCTCCCTCTCCCTCTCTTTCCTTCCCCCTCCCTATTCCTAGTTGGACTAGGAAAGGGGAGTCCTACTCCCACTAGGAGAAGGACTCCCCCCTCTCCTTGGCGCACCAAGGGCCGGCCGGCCTCCCCCTTGCTCCTTTATATACGGGGGCAGGGGGGCACCCTAGAACACACAAGTTGATCTTCGTGATCATTCCTTAGCCGTGTGCGGTGCCCCCCTCCACGATATTACACCTCGATCATATTGTAGTGGTGCTTAGGCGAAGCCCTGCGACAGTTGAACATCAAGATCGTCACCACACCGTCGTGCTGACGAAACTCCTCCCCGAAGCTTTGCTGGATCGGAGCCCGGGGTGCGTCATCTAGCTGTACGTGTGTCAAGAACTCGGAGGTGCCGGAGTAACGGTGCTTGGATCGGTTGGACCGGGAAGACGTACGACTACTTCCTCTACGTTGCGTCAACGCTTCCGCTTCGGTCTACGAGGGTACTTAGACAACACTCTCCCCTCTCATTGCTATGCATCACCATGATCTTGCGTGTGCGTAGAATTTTTTTTGAAATTACTACGTTCCCCAACACGCGGTCGGCGTGAAGACGATGTCGGAGAGGTTGCGGCAGCGAAGCGCTTCGTCGCCGGCGTCGTCGAGGGCTAGCGGTGGCGCTAGGGTTCGTGCGAGAGTGGAAGAAGAGATAATGACCGCTGTGAAGTGTGTATTTATAGGTACAGGGGCGGCACTGCGTTATTACACAGGTGCCCCTAGCGATTCGCATCTGAGGGGTACGTGGCCGTCATGCAGCATATCGGGGGTTGTTCCACGTCCCACGCACGCCTGGATTGTTAGATGGTCGTTCCCACTTCTCCGGGTTTCATGTGAAGGAATGAGCATTGAAAACGGACTTAATGTTTGTCTCTGTATGTTCTGCTGACAAGGACGCAGAGAAGACATTCGACAGTTTCAATAGAATGCATATGATTTGGAGAGATAGAGTTCGAGATACAAAGCATAGAGAGGTTAGGGTCCGATCACATTCACTTAGTTAAAAAGATCCAACAAGAAGACATAGCTATAAGTGAATGTTGTAGAGGACAGAACACTAGTATATATATAATCAACATAGTGAAGATAATCATGAAGACATGTTGAGATTGAAGCCAAACCAAATGTGAAGACATAGCAACTGTAACGTCATGAGTGAAACACTTCAAACAAAACATTTGGTGGTGGCGTTACCCACCGTATAGGAAGTATTAGACCCAGACACGGCGCACAATTATCGTGGCGCTCCGAAGTCAAATTCCACATTAATGTATTCACACTTAGAATGTATGTCTTCATTGGTTGAAGATATACTTTACTTCGTGTGTTGCACATCTAAGTCATCAATATGCATAAGTGTTAGGATGTGTGCCTGATCACAGGACATTTGAGGATTCCAGGATATTTAGCTCACACCGTAACTTGCAAAATCTCTTCTCATCCAAGGGCTTGGTGAAGATATCTGCCAATTGCTCTTCAGTGTTGACGTGTATGATATCAATATCTTCCTTCACAACATGATCTCTGAGAAAGTGATGACGAATTTCAATGTGCTTTGTCTTCGAGTGCTGAACTGGGTTGTTGGCAATCTTGATGGCGCTTTCGTTGTCGCAATAGAGTGGCACTTGCTTCAGATGAATGCCATAGTCCTTGAGGGTTTGCTTCATCCATAGAAGCTGAGCGCAGCAAGATCCAGCAGCAATGTATTCAGATTCAGCAGTGGAGAGAGATACATAGTTCTGCTTCTTTGAAGACCAACATACAAGTGATCGTCCCAGAAAATGACATGTGCCTGATGTAGACTTGCGATCCACCTTGTCACCAGCATAATCAGCATCCGAGAATCCAACCAGATCAAACTCTGAGCCCTTTGGATACCATAATCCTAGAGTTGGGGTGTGAGCCAAATATCGAATTCGCTTCATAGCTAAGTGATGCGACTCCTTTGGTGCCGCTTGAAATCGAGCACACATGCAAACACTAAGCATAATATCTGGCCTAGATGCACATAGATAAAGCAAGGAACCAATCATGGAGCGGTATACCTTTTGATCGAACTCTTTACCATTGTTGTCAAGACCCAGATGATGCTTGGCTGGCATTGGCATCGTGAAGCCTTTGCAGTCTTGCATACCGAACTTCTTCAGGAAATCTTTGAGATACTTCTCTTGAGATATGAAGATGCCGTTGCGTTGCTGTCGTATTTGAAGACCGAGAAAGAACTTCAGCTCTCCCATCATGGACATCTGATATTGCTCTTGCATCATATATCCAAACTCTCCACTGTACTTCTGATTGGTGAAGCCGAAGATAATGTCATCCACATATATTTGGCACACAAACAGTTCACCATCATATGTCTTCGTGAAGAGAGTGGGGTCGAGGGAACCAGGTATGAAGCCTTTGCTCTTCTGGAAGTATTTGAGTGTGTCATACCAGGCCCGAGGGGCTTGTTTGAGGCCATACAGTGCCTTGTTGAGCTTGTATACCATGTCAGGATGTTTTGGATATTCAAAGCCAGGCGGTTGTGCAACATACACTTCTTCTTCAATCTTGCCATTGAGAAAGGCGCTCTTCACATCCATTTGATATAGAAGTATGTTATGATGATTTGCATAGGCCAGCAGTATGCGTATGGCTTCAAGTCTAGCCACAGGAGCAAATGTTTCATCGAAGTCAATGCCTTCCACTTGAGTATATCCTTGAGCAACGAGACGAGCTTTGTTTCTAACAACTTGACCATGCTCATCTTGCTTGTTGCGGTATATCCATTTGGTGCCTATTATGTTGTGCTTCCGAGCATCAAGACGCTTGACCAGTTCCCATACATTATTCAGCTCAAACTGTTGAAGCTCTTCTTGCATAGCTTGAAACCATTCAGGTTCCATGAAGGCTTCTTCCACTTTCTTGGGTTCTGTTATTGAGACGAATGCAAAGTGCCCACAGAAATTTGCCAGCTGAGTTGCCCTTGATCGAGTGAGCGGACCAGGTGCATTGATGCTGTCAATTATTCTCTCAATCTGCACTTCATTGGCAACACGAGGATGTACAGGGCGAAGATTTTGCTCTTGCTGACCATTGTCGTTGTTTAGAGGGATTGTCTTCAGGTTGAGCATTGTCTTCAGGTTGGTCAGGTGCTGAGATGATAAGTTCTTCTTCAGGCTGAGCTTCAGAAGGTATAATTTCTCTAGTTCCCATTAGCTTGATTGATTCACTGGATGGAACTTCATCTAGCACATTTGCCAGTTTCTCTCTTTGTGAACCGTTGGTCTCATCGAACCGCACATCCACTATTTCAACCACTTTGTAATGAAAGAGATTGAAGACTCTGTAGGAGTGCGAATCCTTTCCATATCCAAGCATGAAACCCTCATGTGCTTTTGGTGCAAACTTTGAGGTGTGATGTGGGTCCTTGATCCAGCACCTGGCGCCAAATACTCTGAAGTAACTGACATTTGGCTTCTTGCCAGTAAGGAGCTCATAAGATGTCTTGTTTAGAAGCTTGTGAAAATAAACACGATTGATTGTATTACATGCAGTATCAATGGCTTCAAGCCAGAATTTTCTTGGAGTCTTGTATTCATCTAGCATCGTTCTGGCCATCTCAATGAGTGTTCTGTTCTTGCGTTCAACGACGCCATTTTGCTGTGGCGTGTATGGGGCTGAGAATTCATGTGTGATGCCCAAGGTATCAAGATATGTATCAAGGCCAGTGTTCTTGAATTCAGTGCCATTGTCACTTTTGATGTGTTTTATCTTGGCGCCATAGTTGTTCATTGCTCGATTGGCGAAGCGTCTAAAGACATCCTGCACTTCAGTCTTGTAAAGGATTATGTGCACCCAAGTATATCTAGAATAATCATCAACAATGACAAAGCTATAGAGACAAGCAGTAGTAGTAAGAGTTGAGTAATGAGTGGGACCGAAAAGATCCATGTGAAGCAGTTCGAAGGGTCGAGTAGTAGTCATGATTGTCTTCGAGGGATGTTTGGCCCTCGTCATCTTTCCTGCCTCACAGGCACCGCATAAGTGATCTTTCTTGAACTTGACGCCCTCGATGCCTATGACATGCTTCTTCTTTGCCAGAGTGTGGAGGTTCCTCATGCCAGCATGCCCAAGCCTCCGATGCCAGAGCCAGCATTCTGAAGCTTTTGCTAGAAGACATACGGCAAGCTGTGGTCCTGCTGAGAAATCTACCACGTACAAATCATCTTTCCGATACCCTTCAAACACTAGAGACTTGTCAGATTCCATTAGGACAAGGCAATGATATTTTCCAAATATTACGATCATGTTCAAATCGCAAAGCATTGAGACAGACATTAAGTTGAAGCCAAGGGATTCAACAAGCATGACTTTATCCATATGTTGATCCCTTGAGATTGCAACTCTACCTAGACCCAATACCTTACTTTTACCAGTGTCAGCAAATGTGATGTGGCTCTTGTCGGATGGACGTAAGGTTGAGTCCATAAGAAGGCTTCTTTTGCCAGTCATGTGATTTGTACACCCACTATCAATAATCCATTCTGAAGACGCTGGTGTCGTACCCTATAGTGCAGTTAGGGGGATAGGCTTCACGAAGAGCATTGTGAAGCAAAAACATTTGACGAACCAGTGGGTTATGAAAGCTTAGATCCAGATTAGGACTAATAGGGAGAGTAGCAAGCGATTCAGGAACGAAGTACATAGTAAGACCATTCGGGCATTTGATCTTGCGCCCTACAAGATGTTTAAGGTCCCCAGCAATAGTGTCAGACGATTTTGGTTTTCTACTGGAGACCTTTCCCTGCAAAAGAGAGTTAAGATTTCTTAGCCACCCACATCTTCAAGGGTGGCTTAGAAGCAATAAGTCTAAGTGCAGCATCTGAGAACTTTGGGTTTGGAGCCCTAGCAAACAGTCTTGCATGCGGACAATAGTACTCATAAGAATAAGCAGAATAGTTCTTGGTCTTATGAACATGGCGGTTTAATGAACCGCTCTCATATTCATATGCCTGAGTATGGTTTCCCTGCAAAACACTTGCGTTAGTGCGACTCAGGTGAGTCCTCTGTCTGTGTGAAGCCTTTGGACCGTATGAAGCCTTTGGTCTGAAGTTTGTCTTCTTCACGTGAGGTGTCATGACGACATTCACAGGAAGATTCTCCAGACACCTTTTCGGAACCTAGATCTTCTTCATAGGCGGTCCATTCCTGCAGTTAGTACCAATGTACCTAGCAAACACTTCACCATTCTGATTCTTAAATAGTTTATAGTTTGCATCAAAGGATTCATCAATGACAATGGGGTTAGCACAAGTGAACCCAGATAGAGTGGATGGATCTGCTGAAAATTCCTTTGCAGTAACCCATGTGGTTTTGGGGTACTGCTCGGTTTTCCAGTAAGAGCCATCAGCATTCATTTTCCTTACGAACCCAACACCCTCTTTCCTCGGGTTTCGGTTCAAAATCTGCTTTTTGAGGACATCACATAGTGTCTGATGCCCTTTAAGACTTTTGTACATCCCTGTTTCAAGCAATGTCTTCAACCTAGCATTCTCATCAGCAATAGCAGTGGAATCCTCAGCAGTGGGGTTAGTTCCCACATCAACAGTTGAAGATATTGCAACAATAGCAGCAGTAGAACATTCAGCAACAGTAGCAGCATTATCACGCTCAATGCATTTAAGACATGGTGATTCAAATCCTTCCTGAGCGGAGCTGATCTGTTCGGCGCGAAGTGACTCGTTTTCCTTTTGAAGATCTTCATGAGCCGCTCTCAATTTCTTAAGATCTTGCTTCCTTTGAAGATAATCATAGGAAAGCTTTTCATGAGTTGTTGAGAGAGTTTCATGACGACTTTCAAGTTCCTCATACTTAACATGAAGATTTTTTATGTCTTCAATTAAGGATTCAGATCGAGTCATTTCAGCACCTAACAGATCATCGCTTCTGTCTAACAGTTTTTGAATATGTTCCATAGCTTTTTGTTGTTCAGTTGCAATTTTAGCAAGTGTTTTGTAGCTGGGTTTTGAACCACAATCAGAGTCATCTTCACTAGATGTTTGATACTGAGTAGTGTGTGTGTTTACCTTGGCACCGCGTGCCATGAAGCTGTAGGTAGGAGTAGAGTAGTCCATGTCATTTGCATCAGTGTCGGTGGTGAAGTCATTGTCTTCAGTGTTGAAGATGGACTTGGCAACGTATGCTGTAGCCAGACTTGCAACGCCTGAATCGGACTCCTCCTCAGACTCCAGCTTCGCCTCCTCAGAAGCGGATTCCTCCTCTGAATCCATTTCCTTGCCAACAAATGCACGTGCCTTGCCAGATGAACTCTTCTTGTGTGATGAATACTTTGAGGAAGACTTGGAAGAAGACTTTGAGTATTTCTTCTTCTTCTTGTCGTCAGAGTCATATTCCTTCCTCTTCTTCTTCTTTTTGTTCTCATTGTCCCACCGTGGACACTCAGAGATGAAGTGGCCAGGTTTCTTGCACTTGTGACATGTTTTCTTCTTGTAGTCGTGAGTAGAAACTTCATCATTCCTTGAGCTTGATCGGGAGGACTTTCTGAAACCTTTCTTCTTGGTGAATTTTTGGAACTTCTTCACAAGCATAGCAAGTTCCCTTCCAATGTCTTCAGGATCATCCGAACTGCTGTCAGATTCTTCTTCAGATGAGGAGACAGCTTTTGCCTTCAAGGCACGAGTTCGCCCATAGTTTGGACCGTAGATATCTCTTTTCTCAGAAAGCTCAAACTCATGTGTGTTGAGCCTCTCAAGTATGTCAGATGGATCGAGTGTCTTGAAATCAGGACGTTCTTGAATCATCAGGGCTAGTGTGTCAAACAAACTGTCAAGTGATCTCAGTAGTGTCTTGACGACTTCATGTTTGGTGATCTCAGTAGCGCCGAGGGTTTGAAGCTCATTTGTGATGTCAGTGAGTCGGTCAAATGTGAGCTGGACATTCTCATTGTCATTTCGCTTGAAGCGGTTGAAGAGGTTGCGAAGGACACTGATTCTCTGATCTCTCTGGGTTGAGACGCCTTCATTGACCTTGGAGAGCCAGTCCCAGACCAGCTTAGATGTTTCCAAAGCACTCAGACGGCCATACTGTCCTTTGGTCAGATGACTACAGATGATATTCTTGGCAGTAGAGTCCATTTGAACGAACATCTTGACATCAGCAGCAGTGACACCTTCTCCAGCCTTGGAAACGCCGTTCTTGACGACATACCATAGGTCGACGTCAATGGCTTCAAGATGCATGCGCATCTTATTCTTCCAATAGGGATATTCAGTTCCATCGAAGACGGGGCACGCAGCAGAGACTTTAATTATCCCTGCAGTCAACATAGTTAAAACTCCAGGTGGTTAAACCGAATCACACAGAACAAGGGAGCACCTTGCTCTGATACCAATTGAAAGTGCATTATATCGACTAGAGGGGGGTGAATAGGCGATTTTTATGAAAGTCTTCAAAACATGGAAGTTTCAAAGACAAACGATAGAAATAAACCTATTACCATGCAGCGGAAGGTAGACTACACTAGGTAAACCATAGTCATGTATTCAATGAAGTGAAAGCACAATGACAAATAGCAGCTAGGTAGTAAGGATCAGGTAGGAAGATACTAAGAAGCCAAACAGATCACACAGTCACTCAGTGAAGACAAAAGATAGTGCAGGCATACAATGACTTCACAAGGAGTAACAGTAAGTAAGGAGAAAGGAAAGGATGAAACCAGTGACTCGTTGAAGACAATGATTTGTTGGACCAGTTCCAGTTGTTGTGACAACTGTACGTCTGGTTAGGGCGGCTAGGTATTTAAACCTAAGGACACACAGTCCCAGACACCCAGTCCTAAACACGCAGCTCAGGACACCCAGTCCTCACAGTATTCCCCTTGAGCTAAGGTCACACAGGCCTCGCCCAATCACTCTGGTAAGTCTTCAAGGTAGACTCCCAAACCTTCACAGACTTCGTTCACTAGCAATCCACAATGTCTCTTGGATGCTCAGAACGCGACACCTAACCGGCTGGAGGATGCACAGTCCTCAAGTGTAATAAGTCTTCAGATCACACAGACAAGAAGACTTAAGTGATGCCTAATTCTCTTTGGCTCTGGGTGGTTAGGGGTTTATCCTCGCAAGGAATTCTCTCTCAAAGGCTTCGAGGTGGGTTGCTCTCAAACGACAAAAGCCATACTCTAAATCTGAGCAGCCAACCGTTTATGGTTGTAGGGGGTGGACAATTTATAGCCACTAGGCAACCCGACCTGATTTGTCCGAAATGACCCTGGGTCACTAAGGAACTGACACGTGTTCCAACGGTCAGATTTCAAACTCACAAGACAACTTTACTTGGGCTACAAGTAGAGCTGACTTGTCCGACTCTGGACAAGATTCGCTCTCAAAGTCTTCACTCGAAGACATAGGCTTTGTTTAAGCATCACTTCAGTCATTCTGACTGGTTCTCTTGGACCCCACTTAACAGTACGGTGGTTCCTATGACTCAACACAGAAGAAAAGAACTACGAAAGATCTAAGTCTTCGAGCTCCATAGGCTTCATGCAGTGTCTTCTCTTGTCATAGTCTTCAATGTGAATATCTTCATATACCACCTTTGACTTCAATGTCTTCATACATTTTTAGGGGTCATCTCTGGTAGGAAAACCGAATCAATGAGGGACTTCTACCTGTGTTATCCTGCAATTCTCACAAACACATTAGTCCCTCAACTAGGTTTGTCGTCAATACTCCAAAATCAACTAGGGGTGGCACTAGATGCACTTACAATAAGTATCTCTTTAATTAGAGAAACATCAAAAAAATTCGAAGATTCAACCACTAGCTAGGAACGGTCACTCCCGCCGTTTTGACCGCATTTTGAAACGGGCATAAAAAATTCAAAAAAATCAAAAAATTGGGAAACCTTCGCATTGTGTCATTATATGTGGCCAAGTTCCTAGGAAAAATAGTAAACTTTTAATAAGACAAGTATTTTAAAAAAGTGTTCTCAGAAACGAGCTATCACGTATGGAGATCAATGGCTTTCAAGCCAAATGATCAATCTTATGGCCACATTCATGGCCTAGTTTATTCAAATGATCTCATATTGTGCACAAAGGTGCATATTGGAATGGCAAACAATATTGCCTAAGGAAGTTTTCACTTTCTTTGGACGAAAAAACCATTTTCCATTTTTTGAGTGCCCAAAAGGAGGTTTTTTTTGTGAAGGACCTCGCAAATATTTGTTGCAAAATTGGACCAAATCATTTTTCTAAAATATTAGGCCATATTTAATGCACAATTGAAAAAATGGTTGGGTGTAAAAAGTTTTGACCCTCCTCTCGTGAAAAAGACAAATTTCCGTCGATTCAGTAGGAAGCGGGTCAAATTTGAACTGCAGGTGCATCATAGTTTGCTATTTTTTTTTACAAAAATCATTTCTAGGTACATAAGTACCTATTTAATCAGAGAAACACCAAAAAAATTCCAAGATTCAACCACAGCTAGGAACGGTCATTCCCGCCGTTTTGACCGCATTTTGAAATGGGCATAAAAAATTCAAAAAAAATTAGAAAAATTGGGAAACCTTCGCATTGTGTCATTATATGTGGCCAAGTTCCCAGGAAAAATAACAAACTTGTAATACGGCAATTATTTTAAAAAAGTGTTCTCAGAAACGAGTTATCACGTGTGGAGATCAATGGCTTTCAAGCCAAATGATCAATCTTATGGCCACATTCATGGCATAGTTTGTTCAAATGATCTCTTATTGTGCACAAGGGTGCATATTGGAATGGCAAACAATGTTGCCTAAGGAAGTTTTCATTTTCTTTGGACGAAAAAACCATTTTCCATTTTTTGAGTGCCCAAAAGGAGGTTTTTTTGTGAAGGACCTCCCAAATAATTGTTGCAAAATTGGACCAAATCATTTTTATAAAATACTAAGCCATATTTAATGCACAACTGAAAAAATGGTTGGGTGTACAATGTTTTGATCCACCTCTCATGAAAAAGACAAATTTCCGCCGATTCAGGAGGAAGCGGGTCAAATTTGAACTGCAGCTGTATCATAGTTTGCTATTTATTTTTTACAAAAATCATTTCTAGGTACATAAGTACCTATTTAATCAGAGAAACACCAAAAAAAATCCAAGATTAAACCATTAGCTAGGAACGGTCATTCCCGCCGTTTTGACCGCATTTTGAAACGGGCATAAAAAAATTCAAAAAAAATCAAAAAATTGGGAAACCTTCGCGTTGTGTCATTATATGTGGCCAAGTTCCCAGGAAAAATAACAAACTTGTAATACGACATTTATTTTAAAAAAGTGTTCTCAGAAATGAGCTATCACATGTGGAGATCAATGGCTTTCAAGCCAAATGATCAATCTTATGGCCACATTCATGGCATAGTTTGTTCAAATGATCTCATATTGTGCACAAGGGTGCATATTGTAATGGCAAACAATGTTACCTAAGGAAGTTTTCATTTTCGTTGGACGGAAAAACCATTTTCCATTTTTCGAGTGCCCGAAAGGAGGTTTTTTTGTGAAGGAACTACCAAATAATTGTTGCAAAATTGGACCAAATCATTTTTCTAAAATACTAGGCCATATTTAATGCACAATTGACAAAATGGTTGGGTGTAAAATTTTTTGATCCACCTCTCGTGAAAAAGACAAATTTCCGCCGATTCAGTTGGAAGCGGGTCAAATTTGAACTGCAGCTGCCTCATAGTTTGCTATTTATTTTTTCCAAAAATCATTTCTAGTTACATAAGGACCTATTTAATCATAAATACATGGTTTGGTAGAGATATGTCGAGGTTTGGGCGGTGGCCGAGGGCCCCAACTCTAGAGCGCGTAAACTTGCATGCCCGTCGCATGGTCACCGCGTGACCGTAATGTTGCCATGTGTTCTGGGCGGCCTAGGCATGTCTAGTGGGTTGGGCACTCCCCAGGTTGGTGCTAGGAAGAAAATTACAACATAAGATTCTCACGAGGAGACCGATCGATGCTCAAACATGAATTAGCAGCCAAGTGTTTGATTAGCGGTACGGGAAATGCACATGGCCAATGGGCTTGAGTTTTGGCTGAGGATGATCATCTACTAAGCATAATGTCTTCACAAATTTTTAGCTCAAAAGGAGGATCCTAGGTGGTACTTGCTTTGCAAAGTACCACACTGGACAAAAATATGAATGTTGAAGCTGGGCTCAAAATATTGAATGGAGTGAGCTGAAATTTTGTGGAGGATGGTTATTTGGGCATAGGAAAGCATTGTAGAAAATTGATACCATTTGAACATGCCAAAGTAGTACTTCCTTCACAATGCTCTTCTATGGACAGAAACTTGGGAAAACTAGTGAGAGAGATTGGATGAATGAAATGAGCTCAAAATTGGTGTAGGTAAGTTAATTATGTATGGTCATGCGCTGGTAAATTTTCAGATAATTTGGGTAAGCCTAGCTAGTACTTACTTCACAAAGCTTCTCTCGATGTAGAAACTTTGGAAATTTCCCGAGAAAGATTTACTAGGAAAATTGAGCTGAATATTATCATGTGGCAATGATTTGTGTATGGAAGAGTGCCCGAGAAGTTTGAGGGTAATAGGAGGGGTCTATATAACACTTGCTTTGCAACGTGCCAATTTGGCCATAAAATATAAATTGAACCTGGGCTCACATAGATGATTTGACTGAGTTGCAATTTGGAGGAGGGTGATAATTTGGGCATATGAAGGAACTATATAAATTTCATATCAGTTAGAGATATAAAAAAGGTACTTCCTTCACAATGCTTCTAGGTGGACAAAAACTTTGGAAATTTGCCGAGGAAGATTTGCTAGGCAAATGGAGCTGAATTTTGTCATGCGATAATTATTTGGATAGGAAAGAGTGCCCAAAAATTCCGAGGGCAATCAAGAATATATAAATAGCACTTCCTTCATAAAGTGTTGTTATGAACAAAATAGGAAAATGAATATTGTTGAATTAGTTTTGAACTAGGCAAGGAAGGATTTTTACAGGTTTGTTGAAGATATGCCCCAAAGAATTTATGAGATTTTTTTGGGAATTTTGGGAATGATAGAAATATAGGTTGCTTCACAACCTAGGGCAAAAACTGCCACATGGACATGACACATAGGCCAAACTGATGAGATGGCGCCTAGTCATCACAACCCACCACAATCTACAAGGCTATGACCATCTATATTGGTCATTAACAACTAGAAATAAGGCAGCGGACTAGCACTGTTTGCTTTGTGACCATTTCGTGTAAGGAAATTACGACCTTTCTGACCAAAATGGTCGCAATGGTTTAGGGTTTGGAGCCCCCTGAACAGCTTTTGACCAATTGGTCTAAAATGGTCATAAATTTATGACCAATTCTTCGAGGGTCACTGACAGAAGGTCATAAGTTGACATATTTCTTGTAGTGGCAAGGGTTGGCATGGTGGTGAGAGATCATGAGGGATCGGTACTCATTTCTTCATGGTATTTACTTCGAGTCTGCTCAAATGTCGTGCTCAAATGTTGACGAAATAGAACTTCGAGCTTGTTTTGGTGGGATTGTATATTACAGTTTCATTGCATAAGTAATGGCGTAGCTAGGCCCCAGGCTACCAGGGCTGTGGCCTGGGGCGTAGCAGCTTGATGCTTCATGTCCTGTAGCAACAATAGAACTGTTTACTACTGTTTGTTACTGGAGCAACAAGCTTGGCCTGGCTACGCCACTGTGCATAAGACCGTCATTTTGGAGACTAATTGTTTGTTTACAAAAAATATTTGTCTAATAATGTTTTGGATAACTCAGCCCTTGTGGATTTAAAGAGGGAAGTGTTACGTGTCGTTCAACTTATTCCACAATGTAACATGGCATGGATTAATAGGAACAAGAACAAAGTGGCCCACGAAGATTGCCAAATTTCATCTAGATTCTAGATTGGATGGGTTAACTTTAGTAGAGTGTACCATCCTCCGGTATTCTGGAGTTGCATAATCTCATAGTCATAGGAACATGTATAAGTTATAAGCAATAAAGATAAACTAAACAATCAAAGTGCTAAGCTAACGGATGGATCAAGTCAATCATATCATTCTCTAATGATGTGATCCCGTTCATCAAATGACAACTCATGTCTATGGCTAGGAAACTTAATAATCTTTGATTAACGAGCTAGTCAAGTAGAGGCATACTAGTGACACTCTGTTTGTCTATGTATTGACACATGTACTAAGTTTCCGATTAATACAATTCTAGCATTAATAATAAACATTTATCATGATATAAGGAAATATAAATAACAACTTTATTATTGCCTCTAGGGCATATTTCCTTCAAGTACCATACTGGAATTGCTGCAATGGAAGGCAGAGAATGGTGTATCTGACAAGGTATTTAAAAAGTTGTTGAAAATGTTAAAGAAGATGCTTCTAAAGGACAACAAATTGCCCGACAGTACGTACAAAGCAGAGAAGGTTGCCTGCCCTCTAGGATTAGAGATGCAGAAGATACATGCATGCTCTAATGACTGCATCCTCTACCGTGGTGAGGAGTACGAGAATTTAAATGCATGACCGATATGCGATGCATTGCACTATAAGAACAGCCGCGATGACCGTGGTGATGTTGAGGGTGAGCGCCCTAGGAAGAGGGTTCCTGCCAAGGTGGTGTGGTATGCTCCTATAATCACTACAAAAAAAGACACATCAGTGATATTTTGGGCCAAGCGAATTTTTTCTGTCATGCTTATGACACTTCTATGACGATAATTGTGACAAAACCCGGTATCATCATAGATGTGGTGGGTGAGGTCGCTTGAAGCTACGTCGGTATTTCCCCAAAGAGGAAGGGATGATGCAGCAACACGGTGGTAGGTATTTCCCTCAGATATGAAACCAAGGTTATCGAACCAGTAGGAGAACCAAGCAACACAACGTAAACATCACCTGAATAACAAATACTCGCAACCCGATGTGTAAAAGGGGTTGTCAATCCCTTTCGGGTAGCGGCGCCCCAAGATGGGCAAACGGACGTGAGAGAGTTGTAAATATTGATAGATCGAACGCCAAATAAAATAAATTACAGGAAGGTATTTTTGTATTTTTGGTTTAATAGATCTAAAAATAAAAGGCAAATAAAATAGATCACGAAGGCAAATAATATGAGAAAGAGACCCGGGGGCCATAGGTTTCACTATTGGCTTCTCTCGAGAAAACTAGCAAACGGTGGGTAAACGAATTTCTGTTGGGCAATTGATAGAACTTCAAATACCCATGACGATATCCTGTTGGGGAACGTAGTAATTTCAAAAAATTTCCTATGCACACGCAAGATCATGGTGATGCATAGCAACGATAGGGGAGAGTGTTGTCTACGTACCCTCGTAGACCGAAGCGGAAGCATTGACGCAACATAGAGGAAGTAGTCGTACGTCTTCCCGGTCCAACCGATCCAAGCACTGTTACTCCGGCACCTCCGAGTTCTTGGCACACGTTCAGCTCGATGACGCTCCCCGGGCTCCGATCCAGCAAAGCTTCGGGGAGGAGTTCCGTCAGCACGACGGCGTGGTGACGATCTTGATGTTCAACTATCGCAGGGCTTCGCCTAAGCACCGCTACAATATGACCGAGGTGGAATATGGTGGAGGGGGGCACCGCACACGGCTAAGGAACGATCACGAAGATCAACTTTTGTGTTCTAGGGTGCCCCCTACCC
This sequence comes from Triticum aestivum, assembly GCF_018294505.1. NCBI lineage: Eukaryota > Viridiplantae > Streptophyta > Magnoliopsida > Poales > Poaceae > Triticum > Triticum aestivum. The sequence goes on from NC_057812.1 coordinate 35,985,749, forward strand.
CCGTAGATAAAGGAGCCAAGGGGAGGGGGCGGCCGGCCAAGGAGGGCGCGCCAAGGGGGAGTCCTACTCCCACCGGGAGTAGGACTCCCTTCTTTCCTAGTTGGAGAAGGAGAAGTGGGAAAGAGGAGGAAGAGGGAAAGGAAAGGGGGGGCGCCGCCCCCCTCTCCTTGTCCTATTCGGACTAGGGAGGGGAGGGGCGCGCGGCCACCTCTTGCCTCCTTTCCTCTTCTCCCTTAGGGCCCATGTAGGCCCAATAACCCCCCCGGGGGGGTTCCGGTAACCCCCCGGTACTCCGGTAAAATCCCGATTTCACCCGGAACGATTCCGATATCCAAATATAGGCTTCCAATATATCGATCTTTATGTCTCGACCATTTCGAGACTCCTTGTCATGTCCATGATCACATCCGGGACTCCGAACAACCTTCGGTACATCAAAATACATAAACTCATAATGAAACTGTCATCGTAACGTTAAGCATGCGGACCCTACGGTTCGAGAACAATGTAGACATGACCGAGACACGTCTCCGGTCAATAACCAATAGCGGAACCTGGATGCTCATATTGGTTCCTACATATTCTACGAAGATCTTTATCGGTCAGACCGCATAACAACATACATTGTTCCCTTTGTCATCGGTATGTTACTTGCCCGAGATTCGATCGTCGGTATCTCAATACCTAGTTCAATCTCGTTACCGGCAAGTCTCTTTACTCGTTCCGTAATACATCATCTCACAATTAACTCATTAGTTGCAATGCTTGCAAGGTTTATGTGATGTTCATTACCGAGAGGGCCCAGAGATACCTCTCCGACAATCGGAGTGACAAATCCTAATCTCGAAATATGCCAACCCAACATGTACCTTTGGAGACACCTGTAGAGCACCTTTATAATCACCCAGTTACGTTGTGACGTTTGGTAGCATACAAAGTGTTCCTCCGGCAAACGGGAGTTGCATAATCTCATAGTCATAGGAACATGTATAAGTCATGAAGAAAGCAATAGCAACATACTAAACGATCGGGTGCTAAGATAATGGAATGGGTCATGTCAATCAAATCATTCACCTAATGATGTGATCCCGTTAATCAAATAACAACTCTTTGTCCATGGTTAGGAAACATAACCATCTTTGATTAACGAGCTAGTCAAGTAGAGGCATACTAGTGACACTCTGTTTGTCTATGTATTCACACATGTATTATGTTTCCGGTTAATACAATTCTAGCATGAATAATAAACATTTATCATGAAATAAGGAAATAAATAATAACTTTATTATTGCCTCTAGGGCATATTTCCTTCATATCCAGGCAATGATCATTATATAGACATCACGTCTAAGATTAGTGGACCGACTCCTGCCTGCATCTACTACTATTACTCCACACATCGACCGCTATCTAGCATGCATCTAGTGTATTAAGTTCATGGAGAAACAGAGTATGCAATAAGAACGATGACATGATGTAGACAAGATCTATCTATGTAGAGATAGACCCCATCGTTTTATCCTTAGTAGCAACGATACATACGTGTCGGTTCCCTTTCTGTCACTGGGATCAAGCACCGTAAGATCGAACCCACTACAAAGCGCCTCTACACATTGCAAGAAAAATACATCAAGTTGGCCAAACAAAACCCAAATATTGGAGAAGAAATACGAGGCTATAAGCAATAATGCATATAAGAGATCAAAGAAACTCAAATAACTTCCATGAATATAAAAAGATAGATCTGATCATAAACTCAAAGTTCATCCGATCCCAACAAACACGCCGCAAAAAGAGTTACATCATATGGATCTGCAAGAGACCATTGTATTGAGAATGAAACGAGAGAGAGGAAGCCATCTAGCTACTAACTACAGACCCGAAGGTCTTCAAAGAACTACTCACGCATCATCGGAGAGGCACCAGTGGAAGTGGTGAACCCCTCCGTGATGGTGTCTAGATTGGATCTGGTGATTCTGGACTCTATGGCGGCTGGAATTGATTTTCGTCGAGTCCCCTAAGGTCTCTGAAATATTGAAGTATTTATAGAGCAAAGAGGCAGTCCGGGGGCACCCGAGGTGGGCACAACCCACCAGGGCGCGCCTGGGCCTCCAGGCGCGCCCTGGTGGGTTGTGCTCTCCTCGGAGCACCCCCCAAGTGCAACATTGTCCCATTAGGTGTCTTTTGGTCCTCCACGCGCGCGGTAGTACCGTGGCCTCAGGCCGGGCACAGCAGCACGAGCAGAAGTAGGGGCGGATGTAATTTTTTACATCCGCGCCCTACGCGGTAGTACGGCTCCAGGTTTGCGGTAGTACCATGTCGGATTTTTGCACAGATCAAAACTCAGCGGAAGTAGCCACAGATGTATTTTTGTATGCTCGTGCCTTCCCAGCCTAGACAAACCTTGCCTTGCGGTAGTACCGCAAGGGGGAGCGGTAGTACCGCTCCGGCGGTTCTACCACTCTTTGCCTCAACGCATCAGGGCCGGTCTGGCTCCTGCCGCGCATGCGGTAGTACCGCAGTGCTCCGCGGTAGTACCGCAGGCCCTTGCGGTAGTACCGCATGGCTAGTGCGGTAGTACCGTGCGTCGTAGGCTGAGTTATTGAATAACGGTTAGATTTGTCCTATAAAAGGGGAGTCTTCTTCTCCGAGTTGACCACCTCTTCCATCTCTAAGCTCCATTGTTGCTCTAAGCTCCATTTTCGCCCGATCTCTCTCCCTAGCCAATCAAACTTGTTGATTTTCTAGGGATTGGTTGAGAAGACCCCGATCTACACTTCCACCAAGAGAAATTTGATTCCCCCCACCAATCCCTTGCGGATCTTGTTACTCTTGGGTATTTGAGCACCCTAGATGGTTGAGGTCACCACAGAGCCATATTCTATTGTGGTGAAGCTTCGTGGTGTCGTTGGGAGCCTCCAATTACGTTGTGGAGATTTCCCTAACCTTGTTTGTAAAGGTCCGGTCGCCTCCTCCAAGGGCACCAATAGTGGAATCACGACATCTCGCATTGTGTGAGGGCGTGAGGAGAATACGGTGGCCCTAGTGGCTTCTTGGGGAGCATTGTGCCTCCACACCGCTCCAACGGAGATGTACTTCTCCTCAAAAGGAAGGAACTTCGGTAACACATCCTCGTCTTCACCGGATCCACTCTTGGTTATCTCGTACCTTTACTTGTGCAAGCTTATATTGTGTTGCATCTCTTGCTTGTTTGTGTGCTTGTTGTTGTTGCATCATATAGGTTGCTCACCTAGTTGCATATCTAGACAATCTACTTTGATGCAAATTTAAATTGGTAAAGAAAAGCTAAAAATTGTTAGTTGCCTATTCACCCCCCTCTAGCCAACTATATCGATCCTTTTAGGTTACCTTTCATAAAAATGTGATAAAAACTTTTGATTCTAGTGTCAAAAATGTCTTTAAATATTTTACTTGAAATATATTTTCCACATCCAGTAACTAATTACCCTTTCGTCGAACTTATCATAAGAATGTATGCATATAGTTTTTAATTTTATATATGGTTATATCCCCTTGCAAAAAATACTTGAAATATAACTACCTATTTCAAAAATAAATAAATAAGAGGCTAAAATAGTTAGTTCTAGAAATTCATATTGATATAATAATAGTGAAATTTGACTCCTAATAGTAGGGAAAAGAGCTGAAGAGGCCTTGATAAAAAAGTTATGTTGCAAAATGAATACCTTATGGAAACTTGATAAAGCACGTTGTGATAGATCAATCAACCAACAGCAGTGTTGGCCTTTTGCAACAATAGACATGATGAACGTGGTAGATTTCCTTGAAAGCTATAATAGATCATTAAATGATGAAAACAATATGAAAGTTTCATTCTTTGGGAACTGTAGGTTTGCAATTTAAAAGCAACATAACAGTAATGCTTTCGAAGAAGCCGAATAAAATAGTCATTGTGTTGTGGGAAAGGTTTATTGGAGCCAAGAAAAAAGGGAGGGACTAAAAATCTCAGAATCAGTTGTCATAGAACATGATACCGACAATAGGACAATGATATGCTTCCAAAAGCAAAATAGTGACACCTATAAGCTGAGCAGCTCCTCTTGCACATATAAGAAATGAAGCAAATACAACCAGTTTGATTTTTGAATTTTATTTTATTTTCAAAGATCTTATTAATTGAGCCACACATGAGTTTAAGTAGGCTTAGAATAGTATTTTCACAACATCAGAGTACAACATCAGGCTTCCTATGAAGAAGAGGAGCTAACGACAATGTGTCCATTTGTACCTTCTGAATCTGGTTAAATTGGTAAACCCACATTAAATTAATATCAACTATGTTTTCCTCTTGAAATTAATAAATGCATAAGTGTTTAACATGATTAATTTCCTGTAAAATCAAAATGAAGGAGGCAACCAAGCGTTGGTTAGGAAATTGGGTGTGGCTGCCATGAAAACACCAAGTTTACCATGTTGCAGTTCAGAAACTAACAATGGTACTGAGAAAAATAATGTATCAACACATTATTGAGTTTAGACCTATCTCCAAATAAAGTGATAATTAGTCAAAGCACATCCCTGGGAAGCAGCTTCAGGCGTGCTGTGCCTTTCACATATAAAGAAGTAAGGAAATAATTCAAATTATATATGCACTCGAGAAGCAAATATCATAAGATTAGTTTAATAAAACAAACCTTCGAATGGCCAAGCATTCACATGATTGAGGGTATTGGTCGTCCCGACACTGATCACAATAAACCTCCAAATTGCATAATGTTCACACGGCCATGCATAGGATGCATGCAAAAAACTGCAGCAAGAAAAAAATTCAGCCATTGAATGTTGGCACAGGCCGATCATACTCGCCCATAGAAGATTACATTCCGCAAGAAGTACGCTTGTAGTTATCATATCGGCTGAGTACTTTCTGGCCAAACCTATACAACAGTACTACACACACGTACGCACTCACTTGATCCAACCATGCACGTCACAAGCCTGTGGGGATAAAATCATGCCATCGCCTGTCTTTATCCATGGAATAGATCAAAGCGATGAACATTGTATATGTGCATCTCCTGGCAGAATCAGTCCAGCTGCTGGCTAGCTTCTTTACGTGAATGTATTCTGCCGTATGTGTTCGCAGACGATCAAGAGAAAACTCCTTGCAACACCGATTGCCCTGAGGTAATTGCGCTTGCCTTGTTCGCGCGTATCGTTAGAAAATGCTCGGCTGTACCATCGAGGTGATGACCGCTTTCATTGGGTCATTGGGCTCTGCAATATTGGTAAGCGCAAGCCAAACTGCCTGGTCGTATCAAGCTTGCAGAAGAGGCGTGGATGTTGACGGCACACATGAATTCTAGGGTATGCGCCTGGCGAAGGGAGCCCTAGGCGGCTACAGTTTTCTTCTATCGATGGATGATGTCCAGGATGCACATGAGTCTTGGTTGTAAAGAAAAGATTGCGTACACAGAGTTTGTATGCAGTACAATTTGTTCCATATATGTACAGTACCTTTTAAAAACATATAGTAGATTGATTTAAAAAATAAAAGTAAATAGTAGATTAGATCTACGTGCCATCCTAATTACTGATTTACATGGGAATTTCTTAAAAGTGCCTAATTAGTATAGGTATAGATAGATAAATAGATAAATGGATAGATAGATAGATAGATATATGTATCCTGCAGAGAAAAATTATAATGTACAATTGTATATAATATAATGTTTCCAATCGAGGGGCTGCCTAAGGGCTGCTGCCAAATCGCCGATTGATCCTCCTGTAGGCTGTAGCAACGGCGACGCGATCACTGTTATGCGAGCAATGCAACACGCACGGAATATTTTTACTGGGTATTACGGAGTGGCTTAGCTGGCTGATTTTGACTGGATAGAAATAAGCTCACGGGCCCACCCGCCCTGAAAATCAGGGGGGGGGGGGGGGGGGGGGGGGGGAGAAGAGTAGTTTGGAAAGAGTCCGTATTGCTAAGTAAACTGCCCGTGTGTCTAGGATTTTCGCTGTTATGCGATCGATCTGACTACCTATGTTACACGGATACGGCAAGTATATTTGTGGGTAGAGGATGACCAAAATGGTTCAACAATGCATTAGAAACTAAATTAATAATAAATTTATTTATGTCTCATAAATTTTCAAGAGTGCTGAAAGTACGAACAGCTTGACCTGTAGATTGTCGTTTCCCGTAAGTCCTCTGTAGTTGCATACTAGTTTGTTTATGTTTTCTCTGTCGATGGATCTGAGTGTTCGTATGGAAAAGATCCGAATGCAAAATTTCCCCAGTAGTTTCTCTCCCGTATGTCCCCAGCACTAGCAGCATGATGGGGTTCAAAATAAGAGCAAGGAGGCTGGATCAATGGAGCTTACTAGCGATTGCGTGATGGAGGGGGGGTTAACCCTAAAAAAACCTTCAGTATTTAGGCCATGGCTGGGGGGGGGGGGAGCGGCCACCCCAGGACTGCATGTACCTCCGCCACTGGTGTTGAATGCTTGCAGCACATCTATGTAGTTCACCCTTCCCATTTTGTTAGAAATGAAATTATTTCAACTGAAATTCACCTTTTTTCTATTTTTATATGCTTAGTATTTCTTCTTTTAGAACCCAATTTGCTTCCCACTAGTTTGAGATGATTTTATAACAACTGTTTATGCATTTCTTTTAGCAAGGTTCCCGCAGCAACGTGCAGGGCATTATCTAGTTACATATACAGTAGCGGTTAGTGTGAATACCTTGGTGGAGACACATGCATAGTAAGCAAGATGACTCCGGTTATCCTCGTGTTGTGTGCGTCGTGGCATGAGCAAAGCATGTAGCGTGTGGGTCATGCAGTTGCAAGGAGAAAACATTAGCATTTCAAGGGGTGGTTGGTAACTCCATCCATCTCAACTGGAGCTCACACGCTTCTTTGGACGAGCAACTTCACCCACTCCGTATGCCTCTCGACATCCAAATTTTTGCTGATTTTTGGGGAAAACCTAAGACGTCTCCAATCCACACCATCAACAAAAAGGGGGCATGTCGAGGATGCTAGAGAGGGGATGGCACTCTGAGAGAGTGGAAAGGCGGCGGTGGAGAGGGAGGGGAAATTCTACGTGCATGAAGAATACTTCACTTATATGCATCCTACCGAAAATTTGCTCAAATATACACATTATTTGTTTATTACATTTGTCCTTGCATTGTATAAAAAAGAAATTGCTTCAATAGATGAACTTCTAATCCTGAAAATTTCCGTCCATTTGTCGTCAACCAACTACTCCTCCGTTCCTAAATATAAGACGTTTGGGTAGTTCATTTGAGATACCAAAACGTCTTATATTTAGGAATGGAGGGAGTAACAAACTAACTTATAAAAAAGGTTAAATACGCAACACATTTGTATATGTGAAGACTTTTCCTCTTATTATTATTTTGAAACATATGTTGTGCACTTGAAGACTTTGGACAAAAGATCATTATTTTTACATGATAATATGCTGGAATTAGTTGAATATCATGATAACACAATATTGTAATAATTGTTTCTCAACTAATAAAAACAGTAAAGTAAAGCCCTTCTAATTTTTTTACAATCGTCGTCAAGCGCTCTTCACAAAACTTTCCAGATGCCTCCAAGTCCGAGTTTAATCTCAACTCTAATTTTAGCTAATTCAACAGTTTAAGCCATCACAACACATTCCTCCCATACTCGATGAGAGCCTTGGTAGCAAAAAAAAACAAGCCAAATCACTTCAAATTTTGGCAGACAACAGAATGAGTCTACAAAACCAGAGAGGGATCGAAACAAATTTGATCAATCCACAACATTAAAATAAACTCGAGCATGAGTGTGCGTGCCAAGAGTGGAGAAGGCCCGAGGAGGGAGGGATGGGAGTATGAGACACATTTTCAAGGTGGCTCGGGGGCGGTGGGAGTTGAAGGGGCATTGTCACTGGTCGTAAGGTGCGTGCATGTTCTTATCTTTTGGTCCATATAAATGTCCCCGCCAGGGTCTCGTGAGTTTAAAGTGTGAGATTGTATACATTAGTACTAGTACTATGGTAGATAGGTAAGATCATTCATATTACAGAAAGTGGTGGTCGGTGTGAAGACCAAGATAGAGACATGCATAGTAAGCTAGGCAACTCTACTAGAGCATGGTTAATAATACTAGTCGTCAACCCGTGCGTTCGCATGGGCTAATATATTGATAACGCTAACTTTGTACAAACTTAAACAAACAATACCATTAACATGTTATAACGATTAACATATTGATGCGATTATCAATAAAATTATGTTTACAGTAAATTATGCACCATTTTGCCATAGCAAGATGCAGGTTTGTTGAAAAATGCACAACTAACACTTTTAGAAAATAAGTTGTTAGTCGAGAGCTTGTACAAACAGGGAAATTGAAGTTCAGAAATATTTACCTATAACCGAACAACACGAAGTGCAAATAGTAGTGCAAGTACATTCTTATACTTGTTATGCTGCAATGTTTAACTATCAGTACCATAACTAATAAAAACCATATGCCGAGGTAGAACATGTATGCTTAGATACGACTATTATTTTGAGGAGCATAAATGAAAGCTTAATAAATAAAGCATTTTTATCTGCTAGTCCTTCAATTACTCTTATGTTCTTCAAATTCAACCGAATAATTTTACATATTATATGTGAAATGTGAACATGATATAAATTGTTGAAAAAAGAAGGAAGAAGAAGGTATTGGAAAAAAGGCAACCTTTTGAATAGCTCCAGACCTACAAATTTCAAATTCAGATGTAATACAAAGATGTAATTTAGAAACCTCAAACCGAACTAAACTGCATATTTATACTATTCGTTTTAGACTGTTTGTCTTCTGCTTTTCTTCTAATATGTAAAGCTTTTGCGCTGTCGCAAAAAAAGTCATGAGCAAAACTATCTGGTAAACAACAAATAAAAGATAAGTGTAAGCCTACAAAAATAGACCAAGAAGACATAATACTTCTAGTTCTAAGAATACATTAGACAGCTGAACACCTAGTAGCACAAATCACGGTCATGTTGAAAGCTTGCCATTCTTCTAAACCATATCATGACCCTTGACAGCTTACCATTCTAATCACCCTAAGAGACTAAAAAAATGGAAAACACAAAAAATACTTTCAATAGTATCATACAGCTGAACACTTGTAGTCGTATAAATCACACTCTTGCTGATGACCTTGCAAAGCTTGCCATTTTTCTCACACACGTAATGTAGCCCTAGCTATGTCCAATACTCCTCATCTGTATCTGAATCGAATTATTTTCTGGGAAAAATAGTTGAAACTAAAATGCCGCGTGAAATGACAAATTAAGAAGAATCATAAGAGAGCGTAAGGTATTAAGTATACATCACAAATAGTATATAGAGTGCTTCAATAGAAATAAAGATTGTATGTTATATAATTTAGAAGATCACACAACCACATACAATATTATCTAGATTAGCCATGCTGGACTCTCTTCTATTTGTAGATGAGAATAATGCTCCATGTCTGGTGTTGCAACAAAAATATCATTGGATCTAAAGGAAGGAGAAGACCAAAAAAATACATAAAAAGATAATGTTTGAGCATCACAACTACTGGCACATATAGTGGTGAGAAATTAAATTATCTGCATTGTCAATTATTACCTCTGGAACAACAGAGCCATGACCAAGGAACCCTTGCGAACAACAGAACCAAGAGCAAGCCTGAAAAATCAAAAATATATTAGTAATACTTCTATGCTTCTAGTGATATAAATCCTACTACCCCACTTTGTTGCAGACACCGTAACATGCCATACTGTTATGTTTAGAACTCCCATCCTTCACTAATTCCAGCAGTTAGAAAACAGTTTTGCTAAATGCAAACTTGGCAAAAGGGGAGATCAGAGAAACTGAATTCATCTAATGACAAAAATAAAAAATCTAGGAGATGACACTAAAAGTTAATTACATTAATTGGCAGTAGTAATGTTGCACTCATTCTAGTTTTCAGGGCAAAACATGAACGGACACACGACTATCAGGGTGTTACTACTATCAAATTTTTCTGTAAAAAATTCAAACAAACAGAAAGGATTACACTTGTCCCGCTTTGCATCAATTAGCTGTTGAATGCTACGTGACACTACCATCACAGACCACACAGATCCCTTCTTGTTGTATGCATCATCTCCTCCTTCCTGCAGTGCTGGACGCTACACCGATGGTAGATGGGTGAGAGTTTCCATTACATATACAACTAATTTGTCCCTTCCCCGACATGATTGATACTGCACGTTATCCCATCTCTCACAGTTAAGCTCAAATTATCTAGAGAAAAGATTTAATGGAGAATCGATTTTAGATCATGGTGCACCTTTCTCTTTCAAGTAACTGTCGACGCGGGTCGTAGGAGGCTGTCAAAGCGCTGAAGCTCGTACTTGCGTCGGCGGCGGCCGCCTTCTCTCTAACACGCCGGTACACATGCTGCTGCGTCGCCTACTTTAATCCCGCAAGTCTGCAACACCATGGAGCTCCCGAGAGTTAGGGATCTGCAGAGCACACACGTGTCCTTCATGATCGATATCAATCTATGTGAAAACTGAGCCGAAGTAGACATTTACAGAGAGGGGGCGGATTCCTACCTAGGAAACGGGAGAACGGGGGCAAACATGGACTGCTGGATGGGATGCAAGTACGATTAGATTGGAAAGACCTAGGAGATCGGATGGTAGAATATAATTTTAACTTTCTGAGAAGATAAACCATGGAGCTTAATTTGTGTGGGCCTACAAAATTAGTTATTTTTCTTCTCACTATAGATTAGATATTTTTGGTATTAAACGTGGAGCCTCTTGCGGGCCCAAAAAATCTGTTTTTCCAAACAAATCAGTTTTGGTCCTATTTTTTTTCTCTGGATTAAAGCTATAAACGATGGAGCTTTGTGTGGGCCTACAAAATTAGCTTTTTTTCTTCTCACTCTAGATTAGATATTTTTGGGATTAAACGCGGAGCCTCTTGCGGGCCCAAAAAAACTGTTTTTTCCAAAAAGAATCAGTTTTGGTCCTATTTTTTTCTCTAGATTAAAGATTAGATCTACACCGTAATAATTCGGTCCCACTTGATTAGCGGTTCATAATTACTGATTAACATGGGAATTTTTAGGGAGTCACAAATTAGTATAGGTATAGAAGATATAGATAGATAGATAGATAGATAGATAGATAGCCGACCGATGGTTATAACATGTTGCCATATCATCTATAGTCATTCTAATAGTCAACAGGTATAGTAGTGGGCTACAAGGAAATACTACTTTTTACCACATGACCTATCATACACTCTCACATAGCTTCTTGGAGCATGTGCTATAACCGGCTATAAATCTACGGTCCGCTTCTCTTCTCTCTCATCCAACTCAGCAAATATACAATATATAAAGTCTTATAGTCCGCCTACATGACCTTATTATACTTGCTCTAAGGCTACTCATAATGGGAGGATCATAGCTAGTATTGCCAACTAGGTAATTTTGATGAGGTGGCATAGGATTAATTAAGTGAAGAAAGAGAGAGAGTTGAGTATTGTATTAGGAATCCCATCAATATTATGATATCGTATCATAATAAATTCTATGTTACCATGTGTCATGCATTGAAATAAATAAGACCATATGTGATACTATATGCATTATGAATGTACTATCATACACTAGTATCATATGCATGATATTAATATATGATATTTTCCACTACGACCAGCCTAATCCTCGTGTTGCGCACGTGCTGGCATGAGCTAGGCAAGGTGTGCAGTGCGGCTGGAATGAGAAAATATTAGCATTTCAATGGGTGGCTGGTCACTTCATCTAAACCGGAGGTCGCACACTTCTTTGGACGTAGCCATTCCAACACACTCCGTGTATCTCTCGGCATCCAAATTTTTGCTGATTTTGGTGCAAAATTAAGCCTTTTCCAACTGCAAATGTAACTAAAATTTTAAAACATTCGTGAAAGTATTGTTCTGCAACTAGAAATTGTAAGGATATTGGTAAATTAATGTTCAGAAAGTTGTAATCTAGGTCGAGCTCCATAGTACCCTCATGAACAGTAAAATTAAAAAAAGTACAAGAATCTGAAATTTTGTGACATTGTTTATGAGTTTTGACCAAATGTCTTACATGCTTGTAAAATTTGGTGCCCACATGACATCCTACGAGTTCAAGAAAAAAAAGAAGCTCTGCTCAATAGTGCACACAAGTTTGAACACTTTTTTAATATTTTTTGTATGTGGTCATAGAATGTTATGTGGCCAAATTTTTTTGCAAGCATCTACATTTGGTCATAATACATGCCACAAAGTTTCAGATTTTTATTGACCTTGTTTACTATTTTTTACTGTTCATGGGAGTATCATGGAGCTCGAGCTCTGAAAAACCACACTCATTAATGTTTGGACAAACAATATTTTGGCTTTAGAATGAAATGAGAGATTTAACTGCTGTGTGTCACATTCGTGGTGTCCATTGAAATTCTTGTTACTAACTCCAGCGCACTACTCTTTTTCTGTAGTGCACTATTCTAAGGGCATGCCCAAGCAATAGTTCTAAACACATCGTCCTAAGTGTTGAAATTACAACCACTTATGTGTTGCATATCTAGGTTCTGTTATATTTAATTCATTCAGGAATCATGTTTGCATCTAAAATTGTAGTCTGTTTGTAGAGAGAATCGAATGAGAGAAAATAGAGAGAGAAGTCACACCAGATCAGAGAATTTAATTATCCGCAAAAAAAAATCAGAGAATTTAATTTCAATACCTAGATAAATGTGCTAAGAGTCGTATTTCACCAACATATAATTCTCATATCTCTCGTCTTTAATTGATGTCTCACCTCAGCATTTTTCCTACAAAACCTTACTAAGAGCCAATCACTGATAGTGCCCCAATAATGGATTTTTGTGCTTCATGCCTTGCAGGCTTACACTGTCGTTCTCATCTCTTAGCTCAAGCAGCTGGCGGTCGAACACCTATAGGTGTGCACCCCGTCCTCCTCGCGCTAGTTTCTAATCCTTCGCAGCACATGCATCCTCTGAAGCATTTTGGAGCCCACCTCGACCAACCTAGTCAACATCTTTGTGGAGGTAGAATTATATTATCTCAAATGATCTCCGGGTTTATTATTTTCTACACCCCGCAAATGAATTGTAATTTTCACAAAACTTTAAATCTGTAAATGGCAGATCAATCGTTTGCATTTCAGATTTTATTTGGATCTGTTTAGAAGTAGTTTTTTTTTTGTACATGCACTCGAGTACATCTCATGGTTTTCGAATGTTGGTATAATACTCTGTAAAAGCTGCTATATCACGAAAGCTTTCTGTCCGCCTTTTTTTCTTGTGCCGAATAGCTAGTCGGGTGAAAAAGGAAAAAGAAACCACTACTAGTAGTGACTAAGAAGCATTTTGAGGTGTTAAACTAGTCAATGCCAATTAAGAAATAAGAAATCACTACTATATGGAAGTGTACAAACCTTGCACATATAAATCTTACTGACATGGTTCACACAAGCTAGACCATGTGACCTTCACGGACATTACAAGACCATACAAATTACTTGAATTTTTTGTAGAGCTTCCGTTCTTCTGCGGTTCAAACCACACGGTGTCAGACATAATATCCTCAATGTCGTAATGAAAATATCCGGGAATTTTCGAATCACCAACAACGCCATCAGGATAGCAATTGTTATCACCTGAGTGACTGTTGTGCGTGTATAAGTCTATAGTCAAATTCTTGGTGTAATCCACACAAACTGTGACCGGTGGCAGCCTGCAAACACTCAACTTGCCATTGAAGACTGAAAAAGCACCCCCATGCATGGTACGATAAACCGCAGTTATTGTAAGTGAATCAAACAAATTGTCCCCAAGATGATGCACCTCACACTCCAACACAGCCAACACGGCCTTTGGGATAGACGCCATTCTTAGATCGACGCTGCCGTGGTGGCCAGTGTTAATGTGCCAATGGAGCCTTTCATATTCTGCATAGAAAGATGGAGCATAGACCGAATATCCGTCTAATAACACCTTATCATCTTCACCTTCTCGGTCTTTAATTAGCAAACGATATTCAATTAGCACAAGCCCAACCGCATAGATGCCTTGATGCGGGTTAAGTAGAGGTTGAAGCTTATAAGAACCCTGTATATTGTATAGTTAGACATATATCCTGGAGGTTTCTTCAATAGTCTTCAATAAAGAGTACAATAAGAAAAGGTACAACATAACTCACCGGCTTAAGCTTACTTGGTTTGTCTCTAGAGTATTCAAAGATATAGTTGCGTAGTTGATTGTTTCGTACATCTCAGAACGCAATCATACCGTACACCTCTAACGCGGCATCATGAGGTGACGATAAATTCAAACTAAAAACTTGGATAGCTCGTCGACAAGGTTCGTTCTCTCTTTTGTCGACCCAACGGTTTTCCCATCTGGGCAATGGAGGCACTGCAGGCAATATGAAAACAAATCATTAGATATCAAAAGTTGTGATGTCGATACATGTATAACGTCATATGGGTTAGAACTTGGGAATATTAGAATAGAACCCAAGGAAGACTTCTCTCAAATTTTCTCCTTACAAATGCTTTGGTATGTTTTTTATGACTTATGGAACTCCCTTCCCTTGGTTCACAAGAAAATCACTGAACATGGTGTAGAAATACAGAATATGACTTGCTTGAGCTACAAAGGGGCATGTACATGCAAACCATTTTTTTTCAATAAAGGCATACCGTCAAACTTTCTAAATTTTTGCCACCGGTACAAACATATTTGAGGCCTGATAATTCGGCTGGTTTGCAGGATTCAAAACTAAGTGGATTCACATAAAAAACGTAAGAAATTTTCCTGAAGGATAAGGTGCATGCCACAGCTGTCAAAAACAAATATTTTTTGGACAACGCTAACGACCACACGTGTGGTGGGAGCGAAACTCACCCACACGCCCTATAATACATAGACCGCATCACGTCACCGCATGCATGCATGTGAGAATCTTTTTGGATTTCCAGTTTTTAAAATGTTTTATCTCTTAAATAAAAAATTCGATTGAACATCCGTTTTCACCATTAAATACCCCGTGACGAGATCTTCGAAACTAGATCTCATATCTATATATTTCGATGATTTTTTGGGGTTAAAAGTTGCCATGTCTATTGCACATGAATTGCCATGGTGTTTACACTGAAGTTGCCATGATATGTTTCAGCTATTTTGTTCTACATTTAAAAGTAAATTTTGACATTTATAAAACAGGAAATTAAGAAACTAGACTTGTCATGAACCATAAATTAAAATTGCCATGATACATGCACTTAAAATTGACATGGTTCATACAAAAAATAATTTTCATGGTAAAAATATTGTAGTTGCCATCATCAAAATACTAAAATTGACATGCTCTACAAACTGAAATTGCCACATGGAAACTTTAGTTTAAGCATATGTCAACTACAATGTAAACATCATGGCAACTTCTTGACAATTTTTTTTCGTCAAAACATATCAACATGGGGTCTAGTTTTGAAGATCTCGTCGAGACGGATTTAATGGTGAAAGCGGATTTTTAATTCGGCTTTTTAATTGGGAGATAAAACATTTTTAAGCGGAAAACCAAAACGATTCCTGCTTATGTCATCTGTTCATATGTGACAAAATGAATGGTAAAGAAGGCGTGTGGGTGATGTGCAAGATGCCACACGTGTGGGCGTTAGTTTTTTCCTATTTTTTCATAAGATTGGACTGAATCAAAACTTTTGTTTGGAATTGCATGCCAAATAAACCATAAGAAAAGTACATATGATTTTCAATCCTGCAAATCAAAATAAGAACAGAAATTCTAACAGGCAGTATTTATAAAAAATTCTACTTATGAACCAACAGGCGCTTGATGTTTAGAAATTGACCGCCAATCTGTCAGGCTGTGATGTTCTAGAATCTTTGGATTCAAATTATATACAGTAGCCATCATATAGTATTATGCTTAAAACTAAGTGGATTCGCAAAATAAAAACCACATAATTGCAATTAAGCGTGGCCACTTACACAAGCTTTGCGCAGATAACATACCTGGATCGAGCTGACACGGGCCCTCAACCTGAAGAGACCCCTCCCAGACCCCCCCTTGATTTCTTGGCGCTGGACATGGTCTGCGGAAACCGCATCTGATTCTCCCACATCTCCTCCATGTCGGCGACGTAATAAGGGTTCCCGTCCTCGTAGTAGAAGGTATACCCGTATCCCCAAGAACCACCAAAGTGGAGCTCCTCTTCTTCTTGGTCTGATTCGTGTGGTTCCTCGGGTTCATAGTACTCATAATCGCCTTCGTCGTCTCGCTCTTGCTGTTCCTGCGTGATGGAGTCCAGCTCCTTGTCCCACAGCCAGGTGCCGAGCACTAGGGTTGGACACGAGCCGAGCCGAGCCGAGCCGAGCTTGATCCGAGCCTGGCTTTGGTTCGCTCTGGAGCGGCTCGGTTCGGCTCGGCTCGCTCAGCCAACGAGCCTACTTCAAGCGGCTCAGCTCGTTTTGGGTATGGCTCGGCTCAGACCGAGCCGGCTCGAAAGCCAGCTGCCACCAGTCTTCATTTTTACTTACAGAAAACAGAACCTTTGTATATAGTCCACAATCTTGATTGTTTTGCAGCAATTAAACCCATATTTTGAAAGAAAAACAGTTTATACTGCTTAAAATGAAACATCCAACAGTATATTGTTTTAAGAAATGGTCATAGTAATGAAAAATAAGTTTTCTTCTTTGAATTCTTTTACAAAAATTGTAACAATGGAACAGATATGAGAGAAGGAATTGTGCAGCATTTCTATTGAATTTTGGACAGCACATCGTTTGAACTTTACACAGCAAAAACATCAAATATTGACAGCGAAACAAAGAAATTTTCACTATCCGCAAATTCATCTAAATCTGATTTGTCACCAACCCCAGACGGCACCTCAAACAAAGTATCTTGCTCTTCCTCGTCCTCCTCCTCATCCTCTTCCACATCTTCATGATCCTCCTTCACTTGCTTATCACGCTCCATTGCCTAGCACACAACAACAACACACACATGAGCTTGGACACACATATATTTGACTTTTGGATAGCAAAAACAGCACACACATGAGCTTGCACAAACATATATTTGAGATTTGGACACCAAAAAAAGAACACACATGAGCTTGCACAAACATATATTTCACATTTGGATACCAAAAACAGCACATCTGAGCTTGGGCACACATAAATTTTACTTTCAAAAAGCAAAAACAGCACATACATGAGCTTGCACAAATATATATTTTGCACGCACATACCTGGGAAGATGTAGCCTCCCTCTCATAGTCGTTTGCGGAGCCAGAGGCAGCGGCGATTCCGGCACGCACGCCAGCGCCGGTGGGGTCAGGGGGACGTCGAGGCGGAGGTCCCCGAGACCGGCAACTTACTCTTCATAATGGAGTCCAAGGTCCTCTCTTTCTCCTTCTCCTTCCCATTCGTCTTCCCCTTTTCCTTGTCTATTGTTGCGACGATAGGCCTCTGCACACATCAGTAAACAACACACGGTCAATCATCGACAGAAGTAAACTAATTACACATGGAATCAATGTAATTTCCCAGCAAGTAGTTTTTTTTCAAGCTGCTGTGCTACAGCAAGTAGATCATCAACAACAGAAAACTAATTACACATGAAATCAATGAAAATTTTGATCCACTCTGCCCTATAACTCCATCCATCCATGATCCATCCATCCGGTTCTTCTAGATCTAGCCGTACAGGCTACAATACATCCATCCATGATCCATCCATCTAGGCCTACATCTACATGACTACATCCATCGATTGATCGATCCATCCATCCATCGATGATCGATCCATCCATCCATCCATCAGATGCATGCTAGTTTAGACACCTACGGCTAGGGAGTGGGACAGAAGAACTACATGAGTACATCCATCGATCCATCCATCAATTGATCCATCCCATGCGTAATAGTAGTTCAGAGAGTTGCAGCTAGGGATTGGAAAGGAAGGAGGTACCTGCTCCTGCTCGTCACGTTCGGCGAGAAACCAGGGGAGGCGCGTCCGTCTGCGTCCGGCGTGGTGAGGGAACGTGGCGTCGCCCGTCGCCGTCGAGCCCGTTGCTGTCGGTGCGGTTAGGAGACGCGGCGTCGCTCGTCGCCGTCGATCCAGCTTTGTGGCGCAGAGCAGAGAAAGGGGCGAGGCAGCACAGAGCAGATAAAGGGGGAGGCGACGCTCTCTTTGCTTCTCTTGTTCCCTAATGCGTTGCGTGCGATGGAGATGGACGAATTGGGCTGGGCCTCGAGCGAGTCACCGAGTTGGACCGGGCGAAACTCGGCCCGGCTCGGTCAGGAATTGGGCCACTTTTTCCAACTGGGCTCGCTCGTTCATTGTATCGGGCCGAGCTGTAACGGGCCGAGCTGGAGCGAGCTTCGGGACGAGCCGAAAAGCTCGCTGGGACGTCCAGTCCTACCGAGCACCTCGTCCTATAGCTTCTTTCTCGTGGCCGCCATGTCCAGATCCGGCTCCATGGCCGCCGCGGCGCCCCGCAAGATCGATCCGCAAGGGCAGATTTACAGGGGACAAAAGGGAGGGATTAGAGGAACTGACCTTGTCCTCCACCCTCCGTGATCTCCTTTCTCCGCCGACACGGACGGATTGAAAGACGGTTTTCTGGCAAGCGGCGAGGCGCGGGTAAATAACCCCTGGATGAACTGCCGCCCCCAGGTGCGGGTGCTACTTTCTTGCGGACGCGACTTATCCCTAGTGGTTGGATGGTTTGAGGAACTGTGGTATCCGAGCCCATCAGGGTTAAGTCATGGTGCTCGCATTTATTGCTGAATTTATTTCAGGATTTCCGGCAATGCGCATTAATTGGAAGGAGGCGTTTCCATCGACGACGAGGTGCCTACGATGACTTCGTAAATTTCAAGATGAGATGCCGGCTCAGTTTTTAGGAGGTGCTCATAGGGATAGAATGTGCGTGTGTGCATTCATATGAATAAGTGTATGCATGTGTATATAAGCGCTTACGTTTTAAAAAAAAAGACGTGACTTCTCTACTGACTCATTGCAATAGCGGCTACGGGGTTTTCCACTTTTGAACCCGGCGCAGGGGCTAATGGGCTTTCTACTAGCATTATTTTACGTAATAACGAGGCCGAAATTGCATATTACGATCAGGTTACAGCTTTAACTTCCTAAAAAAATGTTACAGCTTTATAACTTCCTAAAAAAATTCTCAAAAATAATAACTTCCTAAAAAATGTTACAGCTTTTTTTTTTGAGGGGAAAATGTTACAGCTTTAACATAACAGTCATGTTCCTACCCCTAAAAAAAAACTAAACTCTTGTTTCCCAGTCAATATGCGGATACTAGCTTCATGGTGGCAGAGGATTTTCAAGGGTTGGCAAGGTAGTGAGGGATCATGAGTTTATTAATTAATATATGGATGGGTTTATTAATTAATATATGGATGGGTTTAAAAAATGTTTCTCAACTAATAAAAGCAGTCAAGTGCATTAATTAAAAATGTCTGTGTTGCAACGGAAGAAAAAAATCCTTTGCGCCTAGCTCAGTAAACACAACTCATGACCTTCCAAAGGTCTATGCCCTCTAGTTGAAATTATACTCCTTCCCATCCTCATCAATAGTGGCCACAGTGTCCACCTGAAGGCAATGCGTTCGAACGTGACCAATCCAAACACGGTGATCTCAGCCTCTACATGACACACCTGCAATTGAGACACGCCAGCGCAAGGGAGTGTTTATACTTTGAAAACTAATCCCGTCGAGTTGGCCACCAGGGACACTCTCCGTGAGCTACACCCTACACCTACCACTTAGGATGGTGATAATTTCTGATGTCATGAAGCCATCGGCTCCTCCATGAAATAAGTTGTCATATTTTTGGATTTCTTCTCAAGTCAGAATGCTTGATAAAAAAATGGTCGCAGTTTCTTTTTGCCAGAGCACATCCCACCGAGTAACGCTACACATAATTGTTGGTCGAGAAACTAACCAGCCCATTCAAGTATATTGATCCCCACCCTTTAATTACGCATCTTGCATGGCAGCCCTCAATTGCCTTTAATGCTGATTCCTTCTTAAATCATGCATGGCAGCCCTCAATTCCCGTTTAACGCTGATTCCTTCTTAAATAATTCCGCAATCCCTCCTTCTATTATCATGCACCTCGTGGTCTCCATCTCCTTGTGTGCTTCTCCATTTTCTTTGTCCTCCCTCATTCCTTTCCCTCCCGACTTCTCTCTTTATAAACACCGATTTAGGCCAATATATGTTGGGTCTTTCTCCCATTAATTCCTTCTTTGAAAGAATCCTTGATTCGAGGCTGCTTATTGTTTTGAGCTCACTAACATATTTAAAACTGGTGGAATTTTATAAAGAAAAATGATATGGGATTATCTTGTGAACAGTTCGTGAGGTTAGGATTAGGAGTTCGATCGAGTAATTACTTTTACCGTATTCTTGGGCCACGTCGCAAAGGATGGATGGATGGACTGACGCCCAAGACAGATCAACCTAGAAATTCTGCTAGACGGGCGAAGCCGATTAACATAAGAAAATTCGGCTAATTGTGACAGATAACCTACGCTAGCGCAGCTGGTACATTCAGGGTGGTTTCTTGCGTGAAGTCTTGTGTTCGATCCCCGTGAGGATCTTCGGCTTTGTTCCTCTTTTAACTGGCCTATCATATCCTTCATGGGCCGGCCCATGTTTTTTTAGCTGGCCGATTCGTATCCTTCATGGGCTGGCCCAGGTTTCGTGACAGTTTTTTTAGCGAGGCTAGCGTGGGATGCATCAAATTTTATTAGTACCACCTCGCGTATACTTTTTAAATTTAAACTGAAAGCGTAAATTTACGGGAAGAAGCATGTTGTGACGGTGAACCCACGGAGTCAATCCGTGCTTTATTATTAACTAGCACAAATGCCCGTGCGTTGCAACGGGAGGCTACAAAACTTACCTCCAAGCATGCGAGCTGCAAGCCCAAGAGCCTCCAGCACCCTGATCGCAGTGGACCGGCATTGAAAATTCGCGCGATAGGTGAGGAAGAAAAGATGTGGCATCCACGTGTAGTGGGTCATCGACGGCTAAATCTCTACTATGAAATTTAAAAAGAAAACTAATATGTGATTGTGTTATTTCTAGTTCAGTCCATAAACTAATTTGGGTTTAATCTATCAAACTAAACCAATGATTAATTTTATGAAACAAATTCAGATAGAAGACGTTACATGTCAGCAATTTGGGGTTTAATATATCAACAGAATAAATGTCAGCAATTTGGGGTTTAATATATCAACGGAATAAATGCTTTGTCCTCCAAATTTATATGTAGTAAGAGAATACCTATTGGATAACAGAATAGAAGGAGAAATAATCAACAGTGATGGTGAACAGTAACATAAGGAGCCTAGGGATGTGCATGTGAAGAACGGTGCAAACATGGTGATAACTGCATTGCCATTATCACCAAGCAAAAGCAACTGGGGCAACAACCCATATTATAAACCCAAATATACCTGTGTGTTTCAATGGGAGAAGGAAAAAAAATCCTCATACGCACCATCCCCACAATCATGCTCACTATCTGAAGTATATCAAATATAATCAAGAAGTAGACATTAATTAATGCTAACAGACAGAACAAAGTAGATCACTATGCATGATACACATGATAGCCGGTTGTATATATACAACCCCCAAATTTGAAATGTTAAAATGATTTTGAAACTCAAACAGTTTGACCATTGATCATATCAACTAATCCGCACAAAGAGTTTTACAGAAAGGCAATTAGCTATCACAAGAAAATTTGAAGGGCAAATCTCTGAAAAGAAAATACGTTAAACAGTACATCAAGAATATGATTATGAAATAAAAAAACTTCCGTACTATATACCTTATCAAATCAGGTGACAAAGGAACCCCTCCATATTAATATATTTTATTATACACCAAGATCTCCTAGCTCTGTAGCAACTAACTGCAGTTTTGCTTCAATGCATGAATAGAAAAATTATGTTGAAATACTACTAACCATAAAACAGCATGATATATGTTGGCATATAGAAACTACAAAAGTAAGTTAACACATCACACAATAGTACGAGTAAGCTCACCAGGTCTCAACTCTCAGCATGCAAGCCGTAGCATCGGTGTTGTTACCGAGTGAATTTCTCCTTCCCGCACATTGTCACATACCTCTTTGAATAGATACTTAATATGAGAATCTTGTGAAATTATTTTCCTCGCGTGTTAGGATGGTGCAATGTTACGGTAACAGAGCTAACGACCCGTGTGGTAGATTTAGCCTGCTGATCATAATATTTTTTGATATATAAGCAAGAATAGTGCTAAACTGCTCATATCTATCCGTTGTAACCAAAAGTCTACAAATGATGAATCAACATGTAAGTCTAGCATTGTTTCGATCATTATTAGTTTAACACTGAATAATATTAAATATATACAGAAAATTTAGCAACACAAAATTAGTTTCCTACATATACATGGGATGACATTTAGGTGGATAGTGAAATAACTATACAGAAAGGAGGAAACTTTATAGCAGCTCCGCATACTTATTGAGTAATCCCCTATCATCTGCCCTTTACATCGTCGTCCTTTTTCTCAACACTTTATCTCCCTGCCATGCGCTACGTCTGCACCAAACATGAGCAGCCACATTATAAGATGGATTCAGAATAGCTTACCATTGCAGCAAGAAAACATTTTCTTGCATCAGGAAAAGACCTTGATTTTATTGAAGTCGTACAGTGAGCAGTCAAGTAACATGCACTATAGCAGATCCTGTTCTGCCCCAACCAGGCAAGTCTCTTCAAGTACTAATGATGAATGTTCTTCTTTATTCCCCATGCAAATACCAAAATGGCAAATTGTTTAGGAGAATAACACTGTCAGTTGGAGAAGGTTGTTCTTTGCTTATTGGTCATCGGGACCCAACTTTTACACAGAAAACACATGAAACAGAAGATATACTGTACTAAGGTGAATGCATCAATCATGAGACAAACTAAAAAATTCATACACACACACACAAATTATGGTGCTGATACTGAGACGTTAGTGTGCGCCTACCTTAAATTGCATGTATCTTCCTATTCATTTCTTCAGTTCAAGGGATCCTACTGCTCGAGTGTCAGTGTGTCCAGCCCGCTTGAATGCCTCATCTCAATTTGTGGTGATTCTATCAGTCCCGAAGTAACTTGCCGTCAAGGGTTTCCTAGTTAATTTGGTCAACTGCTCAATTTCAAAAGGGGATTTGGCTTTACAAGGAGTAGCTGGGTGACTTTCAGGTGTGCAGCACAGTACCTTGTTCGTGCTTGGGGCTCAGGGAGGAGGCCGGCAGGAGCTTCGGGAGGGCGCCGGCAGCAGGAACTTGGGGAGGCCGGCAGCCCGAGGTGAGGTCGAATTAAATTTCCGCCTCCACAGACATCCGCGTGCACCAGAGGCCACCGTTGCTGCAGATCTTCCCGGGACAGGCGGCCGTGTGACCGTGTCCAGCAGCTCTGCCTCGTCGTCATCCTCCTCCTCCCTGAAGTAATCGAGCCGGGATGCACGGAATTGTTGGAAGAGAGTAGGTGTGTGGCGGGCCTGCGAGACTCGGGGGTCGGGCGTTGAGGCGACGCAAGGCCGGCGGCGGCGACCAGGGCGGCGCGCGAGGCGGTGGTGGCGGCACGCAGCGGAGCGGCAGGTGGTGGCGGCGCGCTGGAAGTTGAGATAAGTACCTGCTCGCCGGCCCGCAACGACTCCGTCTTCTGCTCATCCTCCGGCGCGCTGGCAGTTGAGATAAGTTGAGGAAGCGGCGAGGGATGTGGAGCTCGAGTGGGTCACAGTCAAAACACCGTAGTATGAAGGAAAAACCAATCGTTTCCGAATTTGAGTCTCTGATAGTTTTATTTTTTGATAGTCCAGCCGTTGATTCGTTGCAAGTAGAAAAACGGGTCCAGCCAAGCCCAGCAGGGAAGGGAGCCGGTGCGATCGTTCGACGCACACGACTTGATTTCATTAGTACCACCTCGTGTATATTACAATTTTTTCCATACAAATTGTAAAAACGTATTATGACATGAGAAGAAAGCGTATTGTGACCGTGAACCCGGAGACCCAATCCGTGCTTTATTATTAGGGAGAGATTAATAAAAATAATTAATACGATTTTGTCCATACAAATTGTTGTTCCTCTTTTAACTGGCCTATCATATCCTTCATGGGCCGGCCCATGTTTTTTTAGCTGGCCGATTCGTATCCTTCATGGGCTGGCCCAGGTTTCGTGACAATTTTTTTAGCGAGGCTAGCGTGGGATGCATCAAATTTTATTAGTACCACCTCGCGTATACTTTTTAAATTTAAACTGAAAGCGTAAATTTACGGGAAGAAGCATATTGTGACGGTGAACCCACGGAGTCAATCCGTGCTTTATTATTAACTAGTACAAATGCCCGTGCGTTGCAACGGGCTAAATTATCATGAAACCTCCTCCGTGAGACAGTACGCGACATTTCTTATATCCAATTCCGACAAACATTGATAATAAGTTATAATATTATCGCTTTTCGGAGTATGACACATGGAGGTAAAGAAGCCACTCTAACATCTTCCATCTGATGAAAGAGTAGTGGTGCATGGAATGAAAAACACAAATATTTCTTTATTTTAAAATAATTAAAGAATTTTGAAACTTTAATCTTTTTATTATAATTGAAGCGAAACGCTTGCCTTCTACCTACCGATTTACAAGTGAGCGTCTGCCGCCTCCTTGATCATCAAATTGGTTCTCCATACAATGATCCCAAGCCAACCTCCACTGTACTTTATATTCTTGCAACTTAACTGATGTTTCAGAATGCAAGACTGGAAAGGGGATAGGGGAGCTAGATCCTGTAGTAGCTGGGATAGGGGAGGGCGACTACAGCTGGATCCCACAGCATCGTCGTCGCAGGCCTATCGGGACGACCGGATGCTAACCCCCTGTGGTGGTGGCGATGATGAGGTCTCCGCCGGCGGTGGCCTCCTCGACTAAAATAGGCATGGACACAGAAACAACTGCTGCCATGGCCAACATCCACCACCAAATTTCGCCGCCGGTCGTCAACCTCCACCTCGCCGCCGCGTGCATCGCCTCTGCTTGACGTTCGTGAGCGGCAACCCCGCGCGGACCTCCGCTTGAACCACCTCAGCCTCGTGTGTGCAGCAGAATTCGCATGTGCCCGCCAGGACGTGCGGTCACACACCAACGAGTTTCTGCAACACCGGCAGAGTTGCAAATTCGAACTAAAAAAATATATGTGGAGCCAATCCAGCAAGTTTGCATAGTTTCGAAGGTTTTACCGGTCCATGAAGATCAACTAACACGTCTGTCAGATGGAGACTTTTACCTGTCCGTGAATATCCAAAATGCACCTTTTTATTAAATATAAAAAAGGAAAAACAATTACCCTGTGGACGCTAGCTAGCTAACACGTGGGGTGGTCGACTGATAACACGCGTTCGGCGGGGTGGCTGCCGCCGGTGGCGAGCGAGGCGAAGCCATGGGGCGATGCAGCAGATGTTTGGCATTGGCGTGCGGGAGACCCTTTTTCTTTCAAATGACGAATATTTCACCTAGGGAATGATTGCGGGTTAATTTCTATAATGCACAGGGACCTTTATATAAAAACGCCGCGACAGTGAACCCGGAGACCCAATCCGTGTCCGTGCGTTGCAACGGAAAAAAAATATCACACGTGGTTCAAGATTTTAGTAATACAAGCACTGACTTGCATATGTCTAGTTCATTCAAGCACCGGCTCTTCTGCCATGACCTCTAAGCTCATCCTCGCTTCACTGTGAAGTCGAGAGAGTATCCATAGTTACTACCAAGTGAAGCCAACTTTAGGATCTGCCTTTCCTAAAGGTTCATGTCAGTCAGATGGATACATTTCACTCATTAAACACAAATATTTATGCACACTTTAGATTAAGCAAACATACAACTTCAGGACCGCAAGCTAATTTGCGAAGGTAAGACTAATCTCCTGCAAGGCTGCAACCTCCCACACTTTGACGTCCTCCTCGACAACTCATGCCATGAATTTATCAACACCATTCAGTAGTTCATCGCTGAATACAAAGAAGGGAGACTAAATCTCGCCACCTGAACAATAAATTTATTTACCTCTGTTTTTCGCACTGAGCAGCAGTTGCACAAACTCTTTCTCCTACCTAATCGACTCCCCGTCTCCATCGCCACCGCCTTGTCCTTCCATCTAACAAGCTGAACCAAGAACCTCCAGTAAGCCATCTGATTTGGTTTTTTCATTCGCTGGCAATTTTTTTTTTCTACATCATCATTTGCAATGCTTGATGGTGTTTTTTGTCTAAATCATCTTTGAAACTACACTACAACAAATTATGCTTGCAACTCCACACAATCAACCCGCTCTATGTAAATTGATTGCCTTTTCAAATCAAATTGTTCCTCTTTTAACTGGCCTATCATATCCTTCATGGGCCGGCCCATGTTTTTTTAGCTGGCCGATTCGTATCCTTCATGGGCTGGCCCAGGTTTCGTGACAGTTTTTTTAGCCAGGCTAGCGTGGGATGCATCAAATTTTATTAGTACCACCTCGCGTATACTTTTTAAATTTAAACTGAAAGCATAAATTTACGGAAAGAAGCATATTGTGACGGTGAACCCACGGAGTCAATCCGTGCTTTATTATTAATTAATAAAAATAATTAATACGATTTTGTCCATACAAATTGTAAAAGCGTATTATGACATAAGAAGAAAACGTATTGTGACGGTGAACCCACGGAGTCAATCCGTGCTTTATTATTAGGGATAGACTAATTAATTAATTAATTAATTAACTAGGGAAAGAGCCCGTGCGTTGCAACGGGTATACATATTTTATGCTCGTGCTTTTCTACGGAGCGAACACAAATTTTCATGAACCACAACTGGCCGATTTGCTCTCCTAGCTAGCAATTCAGCAACCAGACCCATCTTCCATCACCGATGCATCCCTCCCCACTCATCGGTTCCCTCCCATTTACTTTGGTGAGTTCCATGCCATCTCTCCTCAATCCCCCCTCCCCCCTGACCACTTACACTTTTAGCCGCAACCGTATGATCAATCTTATTGTCGTCTATCTTCGCGTGCCTGTGCTTGAGGGGCACGTGATCAGCGCGAAACTCTTGCTACCCACAGATCTACATGCCAATCTTCTCTTTCCTCCTCACAGGGCTGACCACTGCCACCATGGTACGCAACAGGCGGCTACACGGCCGGCCTTCCGATTCACCACCGCGAGCAATATCGGCACATAACTACGCAACAGACGGCTACACGACCGGCTTTCCATTCACCACCGCAAGCAACATCAACACACAAACTGCAAACTCTCCCAGTGGGGCCTCCCTCTCAATTTCTCTACCACAAATTACAAGCAGTGGGAAATAAATCACTCCAGACAAATAAAACAAAATTGTGACAGACCCTTGTAGAAACTAACAAAATAAGGAGAGTTGCATACACATATCAGCATAGATGTCATTGTTCTACATATATACACTAAATATGCACTCGGAGAAGAAGCCGTAGAAAGTAAATAAAAATACGATGAAATTGCACCTGATTCTTAAGTATACGTAACTCTGCATACGAGGCATGATCCCTCTACCTCTGCAAGCATAGCAAGAAGAGTAATTAAGTGCTAATTAAAGCACTTAACTGGCCTATCATATCCTTCATGGGCCGGCCCATGTTTTTTTAGCTGGCCGATTCGTATCCTTCATGCGCTGGCCCAGGTTTCGTGACAGTTTTTTTAGCGAGGCTAGCGTGGGATGCATCAAATTTTATTAGTACCACCTCGCGTATACTTTTTAAATTTAAACTGAAAGCGCAAATTCACGGGAAGAAGCATATCGTGACGGTGAACCCACGGAATCAATCCGTGCTTTATTATTAAAATTAATTAATACCATTTTGTCCATACAAATTGTAAAAGCGTATTATGACATAAGAAGAAAACGTATTGTGACGGTGAACCCACGGAGTCAATACGTGCTTTATTATTAGGGATAGATTAATTAATTAATTAATTAATTAATTAACTAGGGAAAGAGCCCGTGCGTTGCAACGGGTATACATATTTTATGCTCGTGCTTTTCTACGGAGCGAACACAAATTTTCATGAACCACAACTGGCCGATTTGCTCTCCTAGCTAGCAATTCAGCAACCAGACCCATCTTCCATCACCGATGCATCCCTCCCCACTCATCGGTTCCCTCCCATTTACTTTGGTGAGTTCCATGCCATCTCTCCTCAATCCCCCATCCCCCCTGACCACTTACACTTTTAGCCGCAACCGTATGATCAATCTTATTGTCGTCTATCTTCGCGTGCATGTGTTTGAGGGGCACGTGATCAGCGTGAAACTCTTGCTACCCACTGATCTACATGCCAATCTTCTCTTTCCTCCTCACAGGGCTGACCACTGCCACCATGGTACGCAACAGGCGGCTACACGGCCGGCCTTCCGATTCACCACCGCGAGCAATATCGGCACATAACTACGCAACAGACGGCTACACGACCGGCTTCCCATTCACCACCGCAAGCAACATCAACACACAAACTGCAAACTCTCCCAGTGGGGCCTCCCTCTCAATTTCTCTACCACAAATTACAAGCAGTGGGAAATAAATCACCCCAGACAAATAAAACAAAATTGTGACAGACCCTTGTAGAAACTAACAAAATAAGGAGAGTTGCATACACATATCAGCATAGATGTCATTGTTCTACATATATACACTAAATATGCACTCGGAGAAGAAGCCGTAGAAAGTAAATAAAAATACGATGAGATTGCACCTGATTCTTAAGTATACGTAACTCTGCATATGAGGCGTAACTCTGCATATGAGGCATGATCCCTCTACCTCTGCAAGCATAGCAAGAAGAGTAATTAAGTGCTAATTAAAGCTTCATACTGTAGCTTGAGCACAATAGTAATAAAATCCAGTATAAGCTAGCTTTGTTGGCATATATATGTGCACTTGCAGAACTATGTAATCCATATAAAAAATACAACATGCAATGGGAGGGACTTGCATTGTTATCATATGCATTGGCACTGTGCATATACATACATTGCTATATGTACGATGAAATTAAAAAATTGTGAAGAGAAACAAATAGAATACGTGTGTAATATATGTAGAAATATTACTGTTTGGGAGCTGCCTCGAGTGTTAGCCAGCGTGCAGCCGTTCCCGAACAGGTTGCACTCGCCGCCGTGCTTTGGCTCCGCAGCAGTGCATGCTCGGGCTGTCAGGCAACTGCTGGAATGCTGGTTTTCGCATCACGGCTCGATGCAACCGCTCGCTGCGTTGCTGGTTGCCGCTGGTGTGCCGGTGCCGAGCCTCAATGCCATTGCCATCTGATGTGCGTCGCCGGCTCTCACTCGCATGCCTCCGCCTCCCGTGCGCAGTCGCGAGCATCACACGTCTGTCTGCAGGAGTCGCTGCTGCACTGCTCCTGACCGTCACCACCATGCACCAACGGCAACCGCGTTCCCGAACAGCCCACGCGCCTTGGCCTATCTGGCCGCGAGCATCGCGTTCTTGGCACCACTGCGATGGGCCAAGGCCGCGTCGCATGCACCATCGTGCCGCCGTGCCACCACGAGCCGTTCTGCCGCCCAAGTACCCAGGCCACGCCGGCCAGCAAGAACTTGGCCGGGAAACCATGGCCGTCGGGGGTAACGCGCGAGGCCCCGCGTGGCGGAGCGCCCAGGGTGCGACGGCTTGGTGAGCCCCAGCCATCTGGCCACCACGGAGACGGAGTTGATCCCGTCGCAGCCGACTGCCGACCAGCACCTTTGCCCGGAGAGTCGAGCCGTCGGCGAGGTGGAGCATCTTGGCGCCGTCGTCGATGGAAACGATCCTGGAGGAGTAGCGGATGGTGTCCGTCGGCAACTCCGCCGCCAGGACCTACAGCAGCACATCACGCCTGACGCAGCGGAACTCGTCCCTGAAGTCCACTTCCTTCGCTATCTCACCCGTGGACACCGACATGACGCGCAGCCCTTGGATGTGCAGGTGGAGCTTTCTGATCTGGTCGCCGATGCCGAGGGCATCGAGCGCGCAGAAGGCGTCGGGCCAGGTGGCGAAGGCGAACCCCGAGGCCCGGAGCGCCGGGGATGACTCCAGCACCACGCTCCTCACCCCTTTCATGTGCAGCCCGAGCGCGGGGGCGAGCCCGGCTCCCACGATCACGATGTCCTCGCTGGACTCCTCTTGCCGTTGCATGCTTGCCAGGCGAGGTGGAGCATCTTGGCGCCGTCGTCGATGGACACGATCCTGGAGGAGTAGCGGATGGTGCCCGTCGGCAACTCCGCCGCCAGGACCTACATCAGCACATCCCGCCTGACGCAACGGAACTCGTCCCTAAAGTCCACTTCCTTCGCTATCTCACCCGTGGACGCCGACATGACGCGCAGCCCTTGGATGTGCAGGTGGAGCTTCCTGATCTGGTCGCCGATGCCGAGGGCATCGAGCGCGCGGAAGGCGTTGGGCCAGGTGGCGAAGGCGAACCCTAAGGCCCGGAGCGCCGGGGACGACTCCAGCACCACGCTCCTCACCCCTTTCATGTGCAGCCTGAGCGCAGCGGCGAGCCCGGCTCCCACGATCACAATGTCCTCGCTGGACTCCTCTTGCCGTTGCATGCTTGCCGCCGCTGCTGATAGCAATGAGGTCGAGGCCACGTAATCGGTGGACTTTCGGAAGAGAGCGCCTGTTGACACGAATCAACCAACCAATCTAGCTAGAGCTAATTAGTACCACCTCGTTTATATTATGATTTTGTCTATACGAATCGTAAAAACGTATTATGACTGGGCGAAAGCGTATTGTGACGGTGAACTCACGGAGTCAATCCGTGCTTTATTATTATTAGGGATAGACTAGCAAAAGAGCCCGTGCGTTGCAACGGGAGAAAAAATCACACGCTGCTAGTCTGATAAACATGGCTAAAGACCCCACAGATCCACGTCATCTGCGCATTCAAACGTGGTCAATCCTTAGGCGAGTTATCATTGAACCGCACCTACGCAAGGCAATGATTAAAACTTCAAAAAATAAACTTGTTGAGTTGAACGTGACGGCTGCCAGTCCATACACCATCCTTCGTAAGGATTGACTACAATCAGGAGCGAGAAAACACCAGCAAATACTTCCATGAAATTTCTAAAGGTAACACTGCACTTGTATATATGAAGTTAACCCATGCCACAATAGTAATATCCCCTGCCGACCACTCTACACCTGCCAAATTAAGTTCATCTATGCATCACAGAGAAAAGGAATTTGAATGATGTGGGGATGCCACCTTGGATACAACATGGTCGCCTCTGCTATGTCTGTGTCTCTAAATTGAATATTATTTCTGCAATAAAAATAACTTAAAATACCAGTGTAGCAATTGCAAGAATAAAAAATTCACATTGATACTTGCCATAGCCGAACAGATACAACATATTTTTTTGAAACTATAGTAATTTAATACATCAGTATTCCAATGCCTGCGCTGTGAATACTTCAGTTACTAATACCAAAGCTTTCTACATACCTAGCAAAAGGGCCCGTGCGTTGCAACTGATAAAAAATAGAAAAATGCAAACACCCATGCCTACTAAAACCACTATATACAAGGTCCCTATAGACAACTATTTTTCCTGATATAAATGTAGAGTGGAACATAAATTGGTGAAGAAGTAATCCAAAAGACAAATGTAGAGTGGAACATATGTTGGTGAAGAAGTAATCCAAAAGGTACATCATTTTATTCATTATCCAGATGTGTGTATGATGCAACGAAAGCTAATTAATTGGCCAAAAGTGTGATGAAAAGAAAGATAAGAACTACGTCTACATGGTTGATAACTCGCATCATGTGAGGCTACATATATGACCACATATGTGAATGAAAACATTAAAAGGCGACAAAACTACTTTTTGCAGAATAATACACCACCGCAATCATGGGAGCCCAGTTAACGATTTTCATTGAAATTGAATCCATTTTTAATAGAGCAAATAAAATGCAACTTTCTAGATTCTATTGACCCGTATGCTTGTCATGGTAGTTCTGCTCATAAGGATCACCTGATGTCACCATGGCTACTAAAAACTATGTCACCAGTAGACACTACAATACGTACGATAGTACCACTATCTTGCAAACTATCCTTGTAAAAACATAAAGTTTGCTAAAGAAAGATGTCCTATTGGGAAAATGCATTGTTCTCACCGCACACCCAGGTGCATGCCGACATGTGTGAGATGGCAGCCGAGGTGCCGGTTTCCTCGCCCGATGAGGCGGATCCCGCGTCACACAGGGGACATAGGCATGGGCGATGAAGGACGCTTGAGGTGGCTGCACGGGCTACCACGCCCGTGGTGCAGACAATGCAGAAACATGAGGGCTAGTGGCGGTTGATGTTGTGGCAGGCACGGAGCAGCGGCGGCGCCCCGGCACATATTGGGCATAGAAATGTCACACATAATTTTCAAACGACTGATTCAACACTCGCGCGAGGGCGACGTGCTGGTTTTTTCTGTAAAATAAAAAGAAACGAAGGTGAGAGAAGTACGGAAAAAGCAGAGGGGGAGAAGGACAACATACGAAGCATGCTGGAGCAGATTGTAGACCAGCAACCTTGTGTCCTGGCCGTTGTCGACGGCCTCCGCCATGAACCATCGTCTCCGACCTCATCGGTGTCGGGTCCCAAGAAAACCCGATGCTTGAAATAAATTTGCCTGCATGCCTTCAAACTTCAGTTCAGAATCTACATGCAAGTGTTCAAAGTTCAGTTCAGAAGGTACCTGCAAGTATTCAAAATTCAGAATGTTCAGACTATAGCAAAACAGAGAAGGGGAGAAGGAACGACCAGGATTCAAGCTTAATGCTAGCACTCAGTTTGATTGCCGACCATCTTGCTTACTCAATATGCTGATCAATTGTAGTTCTTAATCATAATACATGCTAATCTACCATAGGCATTAACACAAACACTGTCTTGCCAGAAAGAACAAGGCACTGGAATAAAAATAGACACCAAAGAAACTCGCTGCAAATCATGCCAAATAGAGACGGCAATACATGACTGAACGCACACGAAAAGTGGACTGAAGGAAAACGATGCTAATTTTGCTGCTAAATTACCCCTGCAAAAAAAAAACTGCTGGTAAATTGAATAGTTAACTTTTGGTACAACAAATATTTTCCTTTTTCTGTAACACAGTAACTTTTTTCTCTCACACATTAACTGTGACATTTTTACATGTTAACTGCTACAACAATTTTTCACAGTTATTCTCTTGTGGCCCGAAGCAACAAAGACAAATAAACTCCTAACTACTACATTTCTCTCCTCCTACAACCATGGCGGGAGTGCTCATCTAACTACTACATTTTCTCATCAAAAGAAAAACAAACTGCAGAACGTCCCTTAGTTTTTTCTAAAGCTAACTGGACCATAAAAGATGAATTGTTTTGTAAAATGCAAATTAAACTTTCTGGTTTTTCCTAAAGCTAACGCGACCAACAATTTCCAAAGAGAACTGCATCTCACAGCTAACTGCATCAGTTATTTTTTTCTCAATTTATAATAGGAACCCACTACAGTAACAATGAAGTTAACTGTTGCAGTTAACAAAAGATAACTGCTACAGTAGATGAGCTATGCATCCAAGAACTGAGAACCAAATTTCTATCAAAATTAAACGAACACACTCTGGAACATGCAAAGAACCAGCTGGCAGCTTCATTATTTTCACATGTCAGAGTTGCATACAAATCAGATCATAATCACGCACAAGTAGCAAGGCAGGTGATCGGAGCAAAAACCGGCTGTGTAGCTTATGCTACAGTCACCATGTTCTCTAACCGCCTCATGGCCGACGACTAACTGTTGCTGAAGAATTTCAAATGGTGGGACTAAATTAACTTTTGAAAAGCAGGAAGTTAACTGAGAGTCCAAATATTTGGACTGAAGAGAAGTGAGTCCAAATCAGTGAAAGTAGTGGAAGTTAACTCCGAGGACGAGCTCGTTCAGTCAGCATGTTGATCCCTCGTGTCCAGTGGTGGTCGTCGCCACTGCTAGCCAGAAAGTGTCATTCCTCATGCGGCGGTGCCCCTGTTCAAGCAAAATCATAGTAAATTTGAATGGTTTTACAGATTATGAACATTCAGAAGTAGCCAACAAACCTATTAGACATCTATTCACTGTCCCAAAATTGTATCTCTCCATTAGGTGAGGAAGTCATCAAAGAAGCTGTTGATTGTCTTGAACATGTACTCCTACACAGCACCCATGGGCGTTGCCCGACCCCCACTCAGAAAAATCTTCCATACAAAAATCAATCAGTCGAGAGCATGCCCATGCCACCGAACGCTGATGCGACCTGGAGGTTGTTGTTGGCCACGGGCGCGTGATGGCTGGGCTCGGCTCATGCGCCTCCTCTGGAGATAGGAGGAGCTCTCCCAGGGAGGTGGGCGCTGATTCTCGGGATGCTGGAGGCGCGCGCCGTCGAGGGTGATGGGCGGCCATGGTTGGCGGGGGCTGGGTGCAGGGGATGGATGCCGACGAGCAGCTCGTCCATGCCGCCCCCCACCATGTGTTCAGCAAGGTGATGCGGTCAAGGGACTCTCACCGGCTGGATCCCATGGCCTTGATCTGTTCCTTCAGTTGGGGAACAACTCGTCATAATGACCGCTGGAAAAGGCATGGGAACTTGGCGTGCTCGTCCTCGGCGACGAAGGGAACTGGAAGGAGGCCGGCAACAGGTGAAGCACCGGCGGCGGCGCGCAAGATGCAGCGGATCCTGCCGATCTCGTACGATTTGGCAACGGCGGAGCGAGGACGGGCACCGCGGAGAGCACGGATGCGGGCTCGGCGGCGGCGGAGGGAACCCTCCTCTTCTCGTGCGGGGCAGCAATGCCAAGACCATGGTGTCCTCTAGTGCAGCTGCTCTCGAGTCCAACCGCGCAGTCCTTCTCAAGGCCTTCGACTGGCGTCCGCGGCCTGTTCATCATCTCCACTGTCCGCCGCTCAGGAGGGGTGGATCGAGCGAATTGAGACGGACTGAAAAAAATTGGGTGGAGGAGAAGGGGGCAAGAGCAGAGGAGGGAAGGGGAGGAGAAGAGGCGTGACCGGCGCGTCGGCGCGCCGCCGGCGGGGAGGCCGGAGAGGTGGCTGCTCGAACCTAGCTCGCAGCACCGGATCGAGCGTCGCCGGGATCGCCTCATGGCGGCTGGGATCGGGAGGCGAGGAGAACCCGTGCTTCTGTGTGCTTGTAGACCGCGGGTTGAATATTTGATACGACAGGTGGAGTTTTCGAAAATATTCTAAACAAAATTTAGTACCACCTTGAATATGTTTTAAATTTAAAGTGAAAGCGCAAACTTACGGGAAGAAGCGTATTGTGACGATGAACCCACGAAGTCAATCCGTGCTTTATTATTAGGGATATATATATATATATATATATATATATATATATATATATATATATATATATATATATATATATATATATATATATATATATATACACGGCTGCGCTATTGTGTGCGTGCGCGCATTTTTACTTAGGCTACGCGCCGGCCACTCTTAATCAGGCGCGAGTCGCACCACCCCACGCGAAGACGCCAGGTTGGTTGAGGGTAACGGCATGTCAAAGAAAAAGTGAGGCATTTAATTCTATTACTATGTGTTTGTCCGCTACATCCTGATCTTGGGTCACTATTCATTGACAGTAATATATGAAGTATGGATGGTAATGAACCTAGGTTTTTTTACTAGGCATTGACATATCAAGGTTTCATCCCTAAACATTGCCAGTAACAGAATAAGTATAGGTAGTAATGGACCTAGGATTTTTTCCGTTGGCAGTAATATATTAACTATGGATGGTAATGAACCTAGGTTTTTTACTGCGCACTGACATATCAGAAGGTTTCATCCTTAAACATTGTCAGTAATAGAATAAGCATATATAGTAATGGACCTAAGCTTTTTACCATTGGCAATAATATATTAAGTATGGATGATAACAAACCTAGTTTTTTTTACTAGGCACTGACATTCGAAGATTTCATCCCTAAACATTGCTAGTAATAGAACAAGTATAGACAGTAATGGACCTAGGAATTTTACCGTTGGTAGTAATATATTAAGTAAGGATGGTAATGAACCTAGATTTTTTTTACCAGGCACCCCAAAGTGGGTGGAGCAGTTTTGGTGGTAACGTCGTTACGGTCAATTTTTTGTATGATAGGCCACAATGCGCGCAGGCATACTTTAGCAAGCCTATATATATATATATATATATATATATATATATATATATATATATATATATATATATATATATATTATATATATATATAATATATATATAATATATAGGGAAAAGATATACAAATGGATGGATTTATTAATTAATATATGGATGGGTTTAAAAACTGTTTCTCAATTAATAAAAGCAGTCAAGTGAAGATTTTTAAAATATTTTTTTATCACAAGGTCAGTCTGGCAATCTTGATAAAACTTTCTAGATGCCTCCAACTCCCAGTTTGATCCGAACTCTAATCTTAGCTAATCCAACAAGTTTACACAGTCACAACACATTTCTTATGTACTAACTGTAAGCCTTCGTCGCAACAGGAGAAAACTAAGTGAAACTACTTCACACTGTAGCAAACAATAGAATCACTCGAAGAAAACAGCGAGGTGTCGAGTTGTTCTCAGCCTACAAGAGACCGATCAATGGCTGATAATGATTTTGAGCAATCCTAGCCACTATAATAGCCTTAAGGGTGAGTATGTCACTCTTGAGTGGAGAGGGGACGAGGGCGGAGAAATGGGGCGCATTTTAAAGGCAGTTCAGTGAAAGTGGGAGTTGAAGGAGCATGTCACCAACCATAAGGGGCAATGCATGTTCTTATCAGTTGGCCGATATAAATGTCTAAATCAGGGTACCATGAGTTTAAATTGTGAGATTATACATTATTACTAGTACTATGGTAGATTGGGAAGATCATTCATACTATATACTATTGGGGTGTATGTCAAGACCAATGCTAGAGACATGCATTATACGTAAGATAACTCCAGTTATCCTCACAAGCTGCACACGCGGTGGCATGCAGTGGGTCATGTGGGAGAATCGAAAAAATATTACCATTTCCACAGGTGGTTGTTAAATCCATCTCAACTGAACCCACACGCCAAATGATCAGTTGGTTTTCCACGGGCTGATTCATCGCGTGGGTCATGAGCCCTGGATTTTATTGGGGATACCGGGGGGGGGGGGGGGGGGGAGGGGATCCCGCATAACCAAATGAGGCCTACAAGACCGTGCATAGCACTTGAAATTTTTGTAGAGCTTCCACTCTTCAGCGGTTCAAACCATACGGTGTCACATATAAGATCTTCAATGTCATACTCAAAATATCCGGGAACTCTAGAATCACCAACACACCATCAGGATAATTTGGTACTATTACTTGGTGCTTGGTAATTTTGTTATGTGTTGATGAATAGATGATGTATGTATGTGTTGATGGCTAGATGTTTCATTTGGAGAAAGCCATTGTAGCTAAAGCTAATTGGGATAATACGACTCATTCCTTTTTATGGATGTGCCTGTAGAGAAGCTGCGATTAAATCAACACATTGCCCCATGGGCGCCAATGATGTACCATCAGAAGATGATGGTACCATGGCCACAACATGTGATGCTATTTATGTCAGTCTCATAGCTAGAAATTAGTCCTTCTATTTGTAGTAGACTCCCTCTATAATCGTAACATTTAGAACTAGCTTGCGTGCTCATATTCCACCAAATATTGCTCGAAACAACAAAGTGTTAAAAATTCAAACACTTTTTTAAGGGCAGTACAGAGATTTTAGCACACAAATCAATCCACAACCTCAAACTGCATCACAGAAAAGAATTGGCGGACATATTTTGTGAGCATTTTCTAGAATCTTGACTTTGCAGAATCCTGCACGAAAAGAACTGGGTCGTAGCATCGATTCTAAGTTGTTGTTGTTGTTGTTCTTGTAGTTGCATCCATATGCCTGGAGCAGGGTTGGTCCTGAATTTTTTTTTGTGGCGGGGGGGGGGGGGGGGGGGGGGACACTTAAACTAGGGCCCTTAATATAAACACTTAAATACGAATATTATTACTACTGAACAGGGAGAGCGTGGACATCAGATGCTCACCATGGAACAGGGCGGGGCAGAGGCATCATCGAAAGAGGAGATACCCACCTTGATTTGCCCATATAGGACACCGACCACAAGTTTTCAGAGAACATGTCATGTCACTATGGACAAGAAGGACTCGACTTTGCCAGGGACGCTTTGTTGAGAACCGTTCCACGGGTCGAGACGATTTTTGACGTTGTGTTAATCGACGATGACTAGACTAAAATCTTTTTCACAACCAGCTCAAGCAAATGCGAAAAAGACCGCCTCCGAGAATAGTGCCCATGAGGTCTGATCCACATAGATGTGACCAAAATCCCAGTTGATCCCATCTAACTAAACAAGGCCCAAGGAGCAAACTACATGGAGTTAAGGCACCGTGATCCATTGGAATGATGGCAAGAACCTATGAAGCAGGATCTTTGCTTCAGACTTTAGTTTTAGAAATTCTCAATCAATGTATCTTTGGGGAAGCCAATAGACACCCTATGAACAACAATGAGCCCAAATTCAAGTTCAAAGCAAAAAATTGTTTACTTTTGGAACAAATTATATCTCTCATTTCATAACCAGAAGAAAAAATTCACAAAAGATGACGACTCTGTATACCCTAACAATCATGGAGAAAAAAAATAGTTTTCAAATAGACCTATAGTATACAGCGGCGCCGCTGCAGCCTCTACTCATCACAGATCAACCAAAACATTAGAATGAAGCTCTTCTATTTTTTTTACTGTATGTTTGGGACTTTCTCCACAACACTTTCCGGATGCCTCCAATTCCCAAATTGGTTCCTAACTCTATTTCTAGCTAATCCAATATGTTTAGGCTGCCACACATTTCTCGCATGCTCAACCGGAGCCACCATAGCAACAAGAGAAAACCAAACCAGCTGGCTTCAAACTGCAGCAAACAATAGAAGCACTCGACAAAACAAGAGAGGGATTGAATCAATCTGAATCTGTATGAAGCCAGTCAATGGATCAAAACAATTTGGTGCAATCTGCGCCACTAGAA
The DNA here is from genome assembly GCF_018294505.1 of Triticum aestivum. Lineage (NCBI taxonomy): Eukaryota > Viridiplantae > Streptophyta > Magnoliopsida > Poales > Poaceae > Triticum > Triticum aestivum. Next base: position 36,025,159 of record NC_057812.1, read on the forward strand.
TAGCCTTGAGCATGAGTATGTGTGTCTGTAGTGGTGAAGGTCTGAGGGGGCAGGGTTTGGATGGACACATTTTAAAGGCGGCTCGGTGACGGTGGGATTTAATGGGGCATGTCACCGCCGGTAAGGTGCATGCATGTTCTTACATTATGGTTGATATAAATATACTAATCAGGATATCATGAGTTTAAAATGTGAGGTTGTACATTGATGCTAGTGTACTATGGTAGATTGGAAGGATGATTCATTGTGCGTACAACCGCAGTTGGCATCAAACCAAACCCACATTTCTACCAACTCTTATAGACAACAGTCTCTGGTCTTGCTCCATCGTATTTCAAGAGACAAGTGAGGGAGTATTGCTTGCTCAACATCTATCTTGCACAAAAACATTTCACTGTAATCAAACTACTATCTGTTACGCTGTGCACCATGCTAGAGACATGCATAGTAAGTAAGACAACTCCGGTTATCCTCGCGTTGTGCGCACGATGGCATGAGCAAGTCGTGCAACACGCTGGTCATGTAGCAGCTCGTCGTCCTCCCACTTCCATGATTCTGAGGCAGCCATGGCCGGCTGAAGGCATGTTTCTTGGGACGCTCCTTGTGCCCTGACGTTCTTCACCGCCCAAGTCATACACGTTGCCTCCACACATGCGAGACACCATGCCACATAGAGCCACACACGCAACATGCACCGGCTTCTGGAGTGGAGCACAACGACCATACCCCCCAAAAAACACGTGAGATTCTAATGGGGTGGGGAAAATATGGTACCTCCACGAAACAGCACAAAGAGAACCCCTAACCATCCCAGTGCCTAAACACACCATCGACAATACAGGATGACATTACTAGAGAAAAGCCTAGCAGTAGCGCAGGTCTAAGGGCTATCACTAGCGCGGGGCACCACGCTACTGATACAGCGCTACAACTAACGTGTAGCAGTAGTGTGTTTCTGCCCGTGCTACTGCTATAGCTACTTAGCACTAGCGCTATCTATACCAGCGCTACTGCTAAGTGGCTTAGCAATAGCGTTTTCCTATTCAGCGCTAAAGAGCGCTACTACTATATGTTCACATATTTTTTTCTACGTATTTGCGATGTTTTTGTACAGATTTAATACAGTATTCTAATCATATCATAAACTGGCAATATGCTCATCATATCATACACATAATAGTCTCATCATATCATTCAACACAAATCATGTCGTCACATCATAATCATGATATGGCTATACAAGTTGCATGGCATGTCTCATCTATCTATTAAGGACAGTATAACCGCACCTAATCCCTGCCCTCACAGCGATTTGGATTTTCGGCCGTCCATTTTGCTGATTTGGTCATTTCTGGCCGTTAGATATGCTGTCCTAAGGGGCTGCTGCTCCGGAGGAAAAAACCGAGCCCTCTGGTGAACTGGGCTGGACAACCCATTTATCTAACCTAGCACAAACAGCCCAATAGGGTACTCGTTGCAGTCCTGTCTCCGGAAAGGAAAGGAAACCTCTTCGATCCAGAGAGAACGGATCGGGGTTGCGGGCGACGCCGCCGCCGCGCCGTCTTCGCGTCTTCTTCTGAATGGATCCAGCCAAAGCGCGCAGGATCCTCCCCTTCCCTTTACCCCGGCGAGGCAGCCAGGGAGACGGCAAAGAGGTTGGTGAGGACGGAGAGATCCCCTCCCCGCATGGCGATGGTGGGCATGAGGCGACGCCTCCAGTTCCGGCAACGTTGAGGCCTCTCCGCCATCGCGATCTGTAGAACGAAGCCCATCCCGAACACCAGTCGTAGGATGAAGGGATTGTTCAGGGAATGGATCGTGGTGCGCACTTGCGCTACAGAGGGATTGTTCTGTTGGAAATATGCCCTAGAGGCAATAATAAAAGTATTATTATATTTCATTGTTCATGATAATTGTCTTTTATTCATGCTATAACTGTATTATCCGGAAATCGTAATACACGTGTGAATACTTAGACCACACTATGTCCCTGGTAAGCCTCTAGTTGACCAGCTCGTTGTGATCAACAGATAGTCATGGTTTCCTGACTATGGACATTGGATGTCGTTGATAACGGGATCACATCATTAGGAGAATGATGTGATGGACAAGACCCAATCCTAAGCATAGCATAAAAGATCGTGTAGTTCGTTTTGCTAGAGCTTTGCAAAGTGTCAAGTATCTCTTCCTTCGACCATGAGATCGTGTAACTCCCGGATACCGTAAGAGTGCCTTGGGTGTACCAAACGTCACAACGTAACTGGGTGACTATAAAGGTGCATTACAGGTATCTCCGAAAGTAGCTGTTGGGTTGACACGGATCGAGACTGGGATTTGTCACTCCGTATGACGGAGAGGTATCTCTGGGCCCACTCGGTAATGCATCATCATATTGAGCTCAATGTGACCAAGGTGTTGGACACGGGATCATGCATTACGGTACGAGTAAAGTGACTTGCCGGTAACGAGACTGAACAAGGTATTGGGATACTGACGATCAAGTCTCGGGCAAGTAACGTACCGATTGACAAAGGGAATTGCATACAGGGTTTGATCGAATCCTCGACATAGTGGTTCATCCGATGACAACATCGAGGAGCATGTGGGAGCCATCATGGGTATCCAGATCCCGCTGATGGTTATTGACTGAGAGCGTCTCGGTCATGTCTGCATGTCTCCCGAACCCGTAGGGTCTACACACTTAAGGTTCGGTGACGCTAGGGTTATGAAGATATGTATATGCAGAAACCCGAATGTTGTTCGGAGTCCCGGATGAGATCCCGGACGTCACGAGGAGTTCCGGAATGGTCCGGAGGTAAAGAATTATATATAGGAAGTGCTATTTCGGGCATCGGGACAAGTTTCGGGGTTATCGGTATTGTACCGGGACCACCGGAAGGGTCCCGGGGGTCCACCGGGTGGGGCCACCTGTCCCGGGGGGCCACATGGGCTATAGGGGGTGCGCCTTGGCCATCATGGGCCAAGGGCACCAGCCCCTATAGGCCCATGCGCCTAGGGTTTCCCCCTAGGAGGAGTCCTAGTGGTGGAAGGCACCCCTAGGTGCCTTGGGGGGGAGGGAAACCTCCCTAGGCCGCCGCCCCCCCTAGTAGATCTCATCTACTAGGGCCGGCGCCCCCCCCCTGGCACCCCTATATATAGTGGGGGAGAGGAGGGACTTCATACACCAGCCCTGGCGCCTCCTCCCCCCCCCCCCCCCCCCGTTACGTCTCTCCCTCGTAGTCTCGGCGAAGCCCTGCTGCTGTGACGCCCTGCATCCACCACCACGTCGTCGTGCTGCTGGATCTTCATCAACCTCTCCTTCCCCCTTGCTGGATCAAGAAGGAGGAGACGTCTCCCGTCCCGTACGTGTGTTGAACGCGGAGGTGCCGTCCGTTCGGCGCTGGTCATCGGTGATTTGGATCACGTCGAGTACGACTACATCATCACCTTGCAAGCTTCCGCACGCGATCTACAAGTGGTATGTAGATGCAAACTCTCTCCCTAGACTCGTTGCTTAGATGAACTCATAGATGGATCTTGGTGAAACCGTAGGAAAAAATTTAATTTTCTGCAACGTTCCCCAACATGTTCATCTTCCTGGAGGAACTTCTATCTGGTTAGTGTTTGAGCCGGTTTGTTTAATTTTCTTTTCTTTTCCTAATCCAATCTTCTTTGTGTCCTTTGTAGTAGGGACGTCACCTTGTGCTATTGAAGGATACTGAGAAGAATTTTTTTCTTCAGAGAGAAGGATACCGAGGAGATATTTGATTCCAATTGGTCTAATTGTTGTCAGTGTTCCCCCTCATGATAACTCCCGCATTCTTGATGAATTAAGCATGGAAGGATGGAAATCTGGATGACGGCCATAGTATTGCAGAGTTCCAGTCAGATCCTTGTTTTATTATTCGTCTTTTGTAGATTGAATTCAACTACATTGAGACAGCACATCAGCCGTGGCACAATAACAAATGGCAGCAGAGGGTTCCCACCTTGATGATTTTTCTGTGTAACCAATCTAAATATTTAAGTGTTGTTATATTGGCAAAATAAAGGCAAGTCATCCATAGCTTTGAATTATTCAATTTCCGATATCTTCACGCTTCCTTGTTTCCTGCTATTTGTATGTAACCTTACAAAATTAGGATTTGGGAGAGATTTCATTTGCCCGTGATGGTAGTTGCTATTTTTTTCAGGCTTGAGAGGAGCCATTTGTGTGCAATAGATCTGAGAGTTGTGCCATGGTTGTCATTTTTGGAGGGCAAGTTTGTCTAACTTGATATGGGCATGGAGCCATCCCTGGGGAGCCAGTCAACCTGGTCTAGCGCATTGTTGGTAGGCTCGGGGTTATCTGGGCATGGTAGACCGCCTCAAGGCCTTCAAGGGCTCCATCGACCTCCATTCAGGTATTATTCATCACCATGACCTATGTCATGTATGAGATACCTGTTAAGCTGTGTGAACACATTGATAGTCTTGTAATGAATTTCTTGCTTCTGCTTTGGCGTTAAATATGTTTAGACGAATCTGAAGAACTTGATACTTTATGTAAGTCTATATGTATAGGCGCAGCTCTCGGTAGGGCAAGGTTGGGCGCTCGCATTACCTTGATTTCCAGCTACTCTGTTTTACCTATGCAAGTTAGATTGATCGCTAAACAAATCCTGCGAAACAAAACCCTGTTTTATTGGGCCGCAAGCACTGCCATTTTATTGGGCTGTATCTAAGTAGCCACCGATCATGACCACAGTCCACGGACGTTTGATTTCCTTTGTTCGTTCATCTGCGTTCCAGTTCACACGGGTCGACATGAACTGACGGCGATGAACCCCTAGCAGGGATGGCGCGGGTATGGCGGTCAGCAGTGGCATGGGAGGTCGTCGGCCAGCAGGAGTGCGGTACGCTGGGGTGGCCCTTCCCGTTCATATACCATATGGTATAGATCAGCAAGCGATCAGTGGCTTGAACGATTTCTTATGCCCACAGGTTTGTAAAGTGTCCCTTTTTTGTTTGAGCATAGAATTGATCCGCCCGAAATGTTTTACGACTTAATATTGTAAAATTAGCGGCGATTCTTTTCTATTATGCCATGCAACTTCCTGACTTTATTCATTTGTCACATTTCACTGTGCATATGTAACTCTTTTACATGGAAAACTATTTGTGTGCATTTTAGTTTCTATTGGCTACTTTAGCTTTTCATCAAAAACAAATTATGCTTTCGTGTCTGCCCCACCTCAATTATTCTCCATCCTCTGCCACTGTATATATTTGATTATTTTCAATATGCGACAATTAGTTTCACTCGATCATACGATATGATGTTGCAAGATTGACAAATTTTACATGCTCCTATGTATGGTGTGGAGCGTTTCAGTTTTTCTTAGTATACTTTCCCTGTTTTGAGGAAGCACCACATAAATAGGACTTGAAGATAGTAGTACGAGTATTTCACAGGGTTCGTGTGTTGCATCTAACAAGTTAAAATATCAACATTAATGTCGATTCTCTTAACATATACGCATTCTTTTAGGAGATTCATGCTAATTTTCAGATCCTGTGGTCACAAAAGCATTGATCCAAAATCATAATATTTGTCTACTCAAAGCGGGGGTGTTATCAGCTGACCCAAGACCTATCCTGGCCATTAAAGGAACAATTGTATCATTGTTGCAGCAACTTCTGCGAAATTTCCACATGCCTAGGGTGCTTGGCGAACTAAATCTCTGCATATAAACATAGTCTGTCATGCTTGCTTTGGTGGTAGGAGAAAGAGATGAAATATTTGTGTTAGTGCTATCATGTTCAGAAGTCTCTCCTTCTGTCTTTTTTACTTTGATAAATATTCGATGTTTATTGTCCTAGACCTTGTAATGGTGTGGCTGGCGCACTAGCTAGCTAGGACTGGTGCTGCCCAGGAACATGTAAGCCTATGTAGCTGTCAATTTGTCTAGGTCGTCCCTTAGTGAAAAATGTTATATCTCAGTAATGTGTTGCTTATGCAATTATTGGTGGTAAATCATGGGCTTGGGTTATGAGAAATCCTATATTATGTAACTCGGCTAATCCACCAAGAACTAAAGAGAATGCCCACAACATGTACAATGGACTAAATCAGCTCAAAAATTTACTAATACAGTATATACATATTAGTTGATGTCAATTTTAAAACAAACTAAATCTCAACATATATTAGTATCAATCCCTAACATTGGAGCGCTCAAATAGACGGGTGTAGCAACGCGTGCCATCAATGATCTAGTACCTATACTAATTATGGACCCTCAAAAAATTCCCATGTTAATCAGAAATTAGGAGCCGTTAATTTGGTGGGACCGAATTATAACGGTGTAGATTAATCTTTATAATCCTAGGCAAGAAAATTACTAATTACCTTACCTATACTAATTATGGACTGTCCAAAAATTCCCACGTTAATCAGAAATTAGGAGCCTTTAATGGGACCGAATTATAACGGTGTAGATTAATCTTTATAATCCTGAGCAAGGAAAATACTAAAATAACTAAAATATACTAAACTCTCATATATCTCTCCCACAACATAAGCCTCTCAATCTCTCATGTATCTCCATCTAGAAAAAAAAAACTAGCGCCAAATCCAATTTCACGTATCTCTCCAACAAGAAAAAAAACTATCACATATCTCTCCGTCAATGTACTCGCAATTTCTCACGTATCTCCATCTAAAAAAAATTGTTCTCTCCCAATCTCTCATCTATCCCTCCAACAAGAAAAAGAATACCTCTACAAAATCTGTCCTAATCCCTCACGCATCTCTCTCTCTCTTCAACAAGAAAAGGCTCTCACGTACGTATCTATTCCCCACAACCCAACTCTCTCAATCTCTCATGTAGCTCCACCTAAAAAAAGAATCTCTTGCGTATCTCCTCAAACTCCAACAAAAAAACTCTCCCCACCTCCATCCACTAGTAGAAAAAGGGCCATTTGTCCCGGTTCGTAAGGCCGAGCTGTCCCGGTTGGCGAACCGGGACTAAAGGGTCGTTACTAATGCTCTAGGCCTTTAGTCCCGGTTCTTACACGAACTGAGACAGATGGGCCTCCACGTGGCCGTTGCGGCGAGCCCAGGCATGAGGGCCTTTGGTCCCGGTTGGTGGCACCAACCAGGACCAAAAGGCATCCACGCGTCAGCAGGTAGCAGGAGCTGAGGTTTTTGTTTTTCTGAAAGGGGGTGGTTCAGGGGTTTTGTGGGTTAATTTAGGTTGTTAGCTAGCTAATAGAGAGAAGTGTCCTCTCTTATCTCCGTGTTTGGTTTACCAACGCTACTGCTATGCCTAAGCATGGCTTAGATTGAAGTGAAGGCAATATGTGGTGCATGTCGAAAGTAATACTAATCCTAACTTGATCAAGTTTGGATTGTACTACTTTCGACATGTACCACATGTATGTTGCCTTCACTTCAATCCAATCCATGTTCATTTCACCCACTGATATATAATAACTCTTCATGCTCGCATCATGCATCATCATAATAACAAGTCTTACTAATCATCATCATACAACTTCTACTCATTATTAATAACAAGTCATACGATCATCATCCTCATAGTCATCGAACCAACCCTACTTAATTGTTCTTAGCACATGATCATCAGTATTAGGTAGGACCTAAATACCCTCTTTAAGGTAAAATAGCATAAAACAATATAGACCCTGACTCTCCATTATGAAGAATGGAGATCATCCTGTCTCCAATTCTTGCGCTTCGCTTCCTTTTGCTTCCAAGAACCTCCTTACGACTGTCCATACATTTTTTCCATTCTTTGATTAGCATGTCTTCACTTCTTTTAGAAATCCGGTATGGACAGTTCAGATTCATAGGATGACCTGGATGTATGTTCAAAACATCAAGGCTACCATTCTGATACATCAAATGAGGCACGCAATCCATTGGGATTCTCTGTTGAAAAACATACTAATAACTTCATAGTTAGCAATGATGTACTAGTTTTAGAAGTATGCAAAAGATGCACGGATGTCGTAATAGTAAAAAATCTTACCAGGGTATCTCCATGGTAGTTACCGTGGTTCAACACGTGCACTAGTGGCACGTATTGACCATAATGTTGAGGAGTTTGATTGTAGATATTGTAATTCTCAATATAAGTACAAAATGCGATCAGATGATTTTTCTCCTGATAATTTAATTCGGAGCCATCGGTGTAGTGGGTTTTGTCTACCATCTTCCGCACATTCTTTGAACAATGAAAAAAGCTGTCAACAGAAATAAGCTGTCAACTATTTAAAAATAAACAATATAAATTAGTTAATAACTATGTTTGAGAAACTCACATAGCGGTAGAATTGGAGGCGTATCAACAAGGACCCAAGTGTCCATATTGTCTTGCCTGATTTCAGGATCACGAAGATCCATGGTGACAAGCATATCCTCATGAAAACCATACATCTTGTAAAGTGCTTCCCATTTTTTGCAACTAAAATGGGTTACGCTCTCAGAATTATACAGTTTTACTTCGAAATCCATACCATGATGGCTCCTTAGGTGAATTTTCTTTGTTTCCATTTTTTCATGGTCTTCAAAACCCATCCTCTCCAAGACATAGCGTCTTGCATGGCATTGGATAAGCTAGTCGAATTGTCAAAGATGAAAATTACACACTGGAATAGTTGAAGTCGTGCTTAATTATGAAAAAACACTTGTCGTCGTTGTGTACCGTTTCAACATCGAATGTCTCCTCGAGCTTAATGCTGAAGCACCGATCTTCGTCTAGGTGAGGCCTGTCGCACAGACCTCGGTCGTCGTGGCACCTAATATGGCACCGTCGTATCTACTTTTCCAAACACTTTTGCCCTTGTTTTGGACTCTAACTTGCATGATTTGAATGGAACTAACCTGGACTGACGCTATTTTTAGCAGAATTGCCATGTTGTTATTTATGTGCAGAAACAAAAGTTCTCGGAATGACCTGAAACTTTACGGAGACTATTTTTGGAAATAATAAAAAAATCCAGGCAAAAGATCAAGACTAGGGGGCCACACCCTAGCCACGAGGGTGGGGGCGCGCCTGCCCCCCTGGGCGCGCCCCCTACCTCGTGGGCCCCCTGGAGCTCCTCCGACCTCAACTCCAACTCTATATATTAACTTTCGGGGAGAAAAAAATAAGGGAGGAAGATTCATCGCGTTTTACGATACGGAGCCGCCGCCAAGCCCAAAAACTCTCGGGAGGGCTGATCTGGAGTCCGTTCGGGGCTCCGAAGAGGGGAATCCGTCGCCATCGTCATCATCAACCATCCTCCACCACCAATTTCATGATGCTCACCGTCGTGCGTGAGTAATTCCATCGTAGGCTTGTGATAACCCACAAGTATAGGGGATCACAACAGCTTTCGAGGGTAGAGTATTCAACACAAATTTATTGATTCGACACAAGGGGAGCCAAAGAATATTCTCAAGTATTAGCAGCTGAGTTGTCAATTCAACCACACCCGGAAACTTAGTATCTGCAGCAAAGTGTTTAGCAGCAAAGTAATATGATAGTGGTGGTAACGGTAACAAAAGAGTAATGAAAGCAAAGTAATACTTTTGGTACTATGTAGTGATTGTAACAATAGCAACGGGAAAGTAAATAAGCGTAAACCAGTATATGGAAAGCTCGTAGGCATCAGATCAGTGATGGATAATTATGCCGGATGTGGTTCATCATGTAACAGTCATAACATAGGGTGACACGGAACTAGCTCCAATTCATCAATGTAATGTAGGCATGTATTCCGAATATAGTCATACGTGCTTATGGAAAAGAACTTGCATGCCATCTTTTGTCCTACCCTCCCGTGGAAGCGGGGTCCTAATGGAAATTAAGGGATATTAAGGTCTCCTTTTAATAGAGAACCGGAACAAAGCATTAGCACATAGTGAATACATGAACTCCTCAAACTACGGTCATCACCGGTAAGTATCCCGATTATTGTCACTTCGGGGTTAATGGATCATAACACATAATAGGTTACTATAGACTTGCAAGATAGGATCAAGAACTCTCATATATTGATGAAAACATAATAGGTTCAGATCTGAAATCATGGCACTCGGGCCCTAGTGACAAGCATTAAGCATAACAAAGTCATAGCAACATCAATCTCAGAACATAGTGGATATTAGGGATCAAACCCTAACAAAACTAACTCGATTACATGGTAAATCTCATCCAACCCATCACCGTCCAGCAAGCCTATGATGAAATTACTCACGCACGACGGTGAGCATCATGAAATTGGTGATGGAGGATGGTTGATGATGACGACGGCGATGAATCCCCCTCTCCGGAGCCCCGAACGGACTCCAGATCAGCCCGCCCGAGAGGTTTTAGGGCTTGGCGGCGGCTCCGTATCATAAAACGCGATGAAATCTTATCTTCTATTTTTTTCTCCCCGAAAGCAAATATATAGAGTTGGAGTTGGAGTCGGGAGGTCTCCAGGGGGCTCACGAGGTAGGGGGTGCGCCCCCCACCCTTCACTACTAGGAAAAGGCCTACTAATGGCGCACCTAATTTGGCCATTAATGGCGCATTAGTGGTGCGCCATTAGTGCCACGCCATTAGTATATTTTACTAATGGCGCACCACTGGTGCGCCATTAGTATCTGGTATACTAATGGCGCACCTCAGATGCACCATTAGTATATACAACAGTGCGCCATTAGTATGCCTCCCAGGGGGCCATGTATACCCAGGTGCTTTGGCATACTAATGGCGTACAACAACAAGATGCGCCATTAGTAACTTCGGCATACTAATGGCGCACTGCTTAATGATGCGCCATTAGTATCCTTTGGCATACTAATGGCGCACTGTGATGTGATGCGCCATTAGTATGAATATTAGGTTTTTTTATTTTTAATTTTCTGTTTTTTTGCCTAGGTTACAAAATGTATAATTGGACAAAATATAGACAGCACACATCAACAACAGATTCATCGAATACAATAGAAGATTAGTCTCTGAATACAATTCATCATATTAGTCTCCGAATACAATTCATCATATTAGTCTCCGAATTGAAAAGACTGAACAAAGATAGAACATTACAAGTCTCAAGACCGCGAGTATCGAGTTTGTCGGAAGTAATACTAATCCTAACAAGTCGTGCTAATCATCATCATACAACTTCTACTCATTATTCATAACAAGTCATACGATCATCATCTTGATAGTCTTCGAACCAAACCCTACTTAATTGTTCATCAGCACATGATCATCAGTATTAGGCAGGACCTAAATACCCTATTTAAGCTAAAATAGCATAAAACAATATAGACCCTGACTCTCCATTATGGAGAATGGAGAACATCCTGTCTCCAATTCTTGCGCTTCGCTTCCTTTTGCTTCCAAGAAGCTCCTTACGACTGTCCATACATTTTTTCCATCCTTTGATTTTCATGTCTCCACTTCTTTTAGAAATCTCGTATGGACAGTTGAGATTCGTAGGATGACCTGGCTGTATGTTCAAAACATTAACACTACCTTTCAGATACATCATATGAGGCACACAATTCTCTGGAATTATCTGTTGAAAAACATAGTAATAACTTCATAGTTAGCAATGATGTACTAGTTTTAGAAGTATGCAAAAGATGCACGGATGTCGTAATAGTAAAAATCTTACCAGGGTATCTCCATGGTAGTTACCGTAGTTGAACACATGCACTAGTGGCACGTATTTACCATAATGTTGAGGAATTTGTTTGTGGATAATGTAATTTTCAATGTCAGTACAAAATCCGACCAGATGATTTTTCTCCTTGTAAGTTGTTAATTCGGAGCCATCAGTGTAGTGGGTTTTGTCCACCATCTCCCGCACATTCTTTGAACAATAAAAATAAGCTGTCAATGGAAATAAGCTGTCAACTATTTTGAAATAAACAATATAAATTAGCTAATAACTATGTTTGAGAAACTCACATAGCGGTAGAACTGGAGGCGTATCAACAAGGACCCAAATGTCCATATTGTCTTGGTTGATGTCAGGATTACCAAGATCCATGGTGATAAGCATACCCTCATCAAAACCATACATCTTGCAAAATGCTTCCCAATTTTTGCAACCAAAATGGGTTACGCTCTCAGAATTATATAGATTTACTTCAAAGTCCACATCGTGATGAGTCCTTAGGTGAATTTTCTTTGTTTCAGAAATTTCATGGTCTTCAAAATCCATCCTCTCCAAGACATAGCGTCTTGCATGGCATGGGATAAGCTATACTCGAATTGTAAAAGATGAAAATTACACGTTGAAATAGTTGAAGTAATGCTTAATTATGAAAATAACAGTTGTCGTCGTTGTGTGCCGTTTCGACTTCGAAGGTCTCCTCGAGCTTAATGCTGAAGCGCTGATCATCGTCCAGGTGAGGCATGTCACACAGACCTCGATTGTCGTGGCACCAGTTGCACTCCGCCGGGAGACTTTCATCGTTCGATGATGATGACGACATATCCTGGGACAGCTCCCAGAATTGCTTGCCGCCCGAACCACCGGCCTCATCGTTGTGGGCCATGTTTCGCTCTAAATAGGAAAAAAGTTTGGTCAAAAAGTTGGTTATTGTCAAGGAACAAGATCAAGGTCTCATCATTTAGGGTTTGTCGACACCGAGGCACCCTAAAAGCCTAAGCTTTCATCATTTAGGGTTTGTCGACGCCGAGGCACCCTAAAAGCCTAAGCGTACATCATTTAGATTCTCATCGACACCGAGGCATCCGGGGCAGCCAAGTTAAGTTTTCATCATTTAGGGTTTATCGATGCCGAGGCACCCTAGGTTGGGCCTAATCACTTGGCACTAATCACTTGGCTCTATTGCCACCTATGGTTTAATGCAGCAAGAATGGCGGGGCAGTTGATCCTACTTAACTAAGTACTAAGATACCCCGGCCCATGCATTAGTCGCAAGTACCCCATATGTCCTATTTTTAGCAAAGTCATGCTAAAATTCACGGAAAATTTCAGCATGACCTTTGCTGAAAATAGGACATATGGAGCTCGAATTTGCCGGAACGGAAGTTAATCGACATTCCAGCAAACTCAATGGCCTCTCGGGTGGACAAGGCAAAAAAGGCCTCCATCACAACATGGAAAATACATTGGCATGTGAAGAGGTGAAACAATATATGCATCTCCAAGCAGTATCATTCAACATTTTGGACAAACCACTACAAGCAATACTGGACCATTTCTCCCCCAATACATCATAGCAACATTATTTGGGTACCTATATGGTATTAACATGCCATTCTCTGTCAACAGAAGTAGCACAAAATCATTCAAGTACCAGTGTTTAACTAAAACTTGGTGTGAATAAGATCCTCTGTCAGTACTTCATACCAATAATCAAAACCCCAAAACCTGACCCCAACTAGTTACCATAAGGTCAAATACTGTCCACAAAACCATAACAGAAATAGCACAAAATTATTCAAGTATCATTGTTTAACTAAAACTTGGTGTAAATAAGGTAATAAAAGCAAATTATCCTAGCCAATATGGGTTTTCAGGAAATATTGAGACGCCGCACTTCTAATCGACTCCTGAGGTACATTCTCAACTAGCATAGTTTGTTTACCTTCTATTCCTATGTGGTTCATTACTTGATTTCCTTTCAGCCTCAAAGTTTATGTTTGTCCTGGTCATATTATGCTTTTTGCAACCACTAGAAATGTAAAAGATTTTTTGTGAACTTGGGAAGAAAAGAACCAACTTTCATCAAAGAAATAAAAATAAGATCATGAGCAGAATAGTTGTTAGGGCACTGTCATTTATAGGACCATTTAACATTGGCTAGGCATTTCTTGGCTGCAACAATCACTGAGTTTGAAATAGGTAGAATAGAATGTATTTTTCTCACTTGGGAAAGTAATCAGTTACAGCAACTTCAATATTTTGTCTCTGAATATTTGCATAAATTCTTACCATCATCCATGAGCAGCACCACATAGCAGTTCACAGAGCAGAACATGAGGCAGTTAGCTACTGGCAGAGCTTTTTGGCCAACACTCATAACACTGATCAACATTTCTCTAACTCAGTGAAGAGGAGCAGCAGCAAAGCCTATGCAAAAATTAACATCTAGTGTAATCAAAATCGCCTCATTGGCAGCCGTCAGGAGACGGAGCAAACAGGCAGATGAACTAAGACTGACCTCCCTCCCTGGCTGCCTCAGTTACCCACCTTAGGGAATCCACCACCGCTGCGGTGGGTGATAGGCCATCACATTCGGTCAACTGAACTACTTCATCACATTTTCAAAAGATTTCATGAGTGGTTTTCAAAAGCATGTCTAAATCACACTTTACCTGCTTCAAACACATACAACAAAAAGGCGTACAATTTCTTCTAGCAATTCATCAAACAATTGGTGTGCACAAATAAAACTACACACTTAGAATCTCCAAATATATCAAGGCTGTTAACCTCTGCCACCTGAGAGGGATTTCACCGCCTCGAGCTCGAGCTTACGTGGGTGAGGTAGGTAGTGGGGTAGAGGTGCAGAAGAAAACATTGAGGAAATGAAATGGAGATGGTGGCTAACATCTACGGCTTGGCGCCGCCGGAACCAAGCCTGATGCGCGAGGGGGAGAGGGGGAGAGGAGGAGGGTGAGCTCACGGGGGCCGTAGGGATAGGGCAGTGGGGCGCAGGGAGGATGTCGGGGACGACGACGACACAGGGGAGGAGGCGACGAGGTCCGGGTGGTGGTGCTCCGGCGACGGTGGTGTAGACGGGGCAGCGTCCGGGCCGCCGGCGACGAGGACGGCGGGGCGATGGCGTCCAACGAGGTGGGGCGATGGGGAGAGCGGCGCCGACGTCGGGGCCTCAGGCGGCGGTGGTTGGAGACGGGGATAGGGCAGCGGCGTCGGGAGAGGAGAGGGGAAGGGGATCGAGGGCGAGGGCGAGGGAGAGAGAGGGGATAGGATTGGGCCGGGGAGGAAATATGGATGGGGGCGGCACAATACTAATGGCGCACCACCCCTCGGTGCGCCATAAGTACATCCATACTAATGGCGCACCTCACCCTGGTGCGCCATTAGTATTGAGCCAACAGGTTATCTTCCACCTGACCTGATCCACACCAAGTTCCCTCTACTAGCTTGACTGGTCAGCAGCCAGTTCTCACACCAGGAGGTCCTGGGTTCGATTCCCAGGCTCCACAATTTTTTTATGCATTTAAAATGCTGTTTGATACTTATTTGTGTTTAAATATGTTCAAACTTGTTTAAATCATAACAGTAATATTTTTTTATAAGACAGTAATAATTTTTTTAAAAATATCATCAAACAGTAATGCCGGTGGAGCGGGGGAGAGTGCGCGGGGTGCGGGGGGTCGGCGGCGGCGGTTGAGTAGGGGAATCGAGGGTGCGGGGGGTCGGCGGCGGCGGCCGGTGGACCGGGGGGTGCTCGGCGGCGAGGGGGACCGGATCTGGCGAGGTGGGATAGCGATCGAGATGGAGGGGGATAGAGATCGAGTGTCCATGAAATTTAAAAATATTCATGATAGTTCAAAAAGTGCCCATGAAATACAATCGAGAAATGAAGGCTACGATTTAAATACAATTGATCTTAGCTAGCTATCTGTTCACAATCTTCTTGCCCTTCTTTTTCGCAAATGGAGTTCTTCTGTGGAACGGACGTCCTTTAGGTAGGGTGGTCCTGCTTCTTCTTGTGGTGTATGCTGCTATTCCATCGGTGCTCGCACCCAGCATGATGTTCCTTGGATCATTCCCAAATTCTAGGTCTTTAAAGTTCAACACTTGCCACTGGCTCGCATCCTTAGGGTGACTCAGCATCTTGTCTTTTTTATCTATCTCCGGATCATTTGCGTCATCTTCTCGCTTCTTCTCCTCCCTATCCGCGTGCCCATCGATGGTCCAGCATCGTCTGCTCCGCCGGCATCATCATCTTCATGATCATGCCCGTCGTCTGCTCCGGCATCTTCCTCATCATCATGTCCTGCATCTTCTACATGATGACTGTGTACAGCATCACCGTCGTGATCATCTCCTGGGGATTCTTCGTCTTCTCGCCCGCCCGAGCCGCGGTGGTTGTCTTGCTGCCCTTCCTCATTTCTTGCCCGCCCCCCATGGACGACTTCGTAGTCATCTTCATCACCTTGCCACCGATAGCCATCCATGAAACCACGCAAGAGCAGGTGGTCCCGCACCTGCCCGGAATCCGGGTCCGCAATAAGGCTCTTCAGCTTGCATCTTCGACACGGACATCTTATCTCCATCTCGTTCTTTTGAAGCATCTCGGCCTTCACGGACCTCAAAAACCTATTCACGATGCCTTCGGTCATCGTGCAGACCATGGTCACCTGCGGAGGAGGTGGAGAGAATGAAGTGGGGAGAAAGTGAGTGTGGGTAGGAGAGGCTGTCCAAAATATCTTGTTGCTGCCCACTTACTAATGGCGCAACAACTCCAAATGCGCCATTAGTAATCCAGGTTACTAATGGCGCACCTTTTGGTGGTGCGTCATTAGTAGTTTTGCAAAAAAAAACATACTAATGGCACACTGTCCCACAGTGCGCCATTACCAGTGCGCCATTAGTAGTTTTGCAAAAAAAGGAATAAAAAATATAATAAAAAACAACATTAGTGGCGCACTTTCCGACAGGTGCGCCATTACTAGTTACAACTAGTAATGGCGCACTGTGTCTGGATGCGCCATTAGTATGTTTGGACAGGTGCACTAGTTCAAAATTTTTTTGATACTAATGGCGCACCCTGGGCCAGGTGCGCCATTAGTAGTTTCAACACTAATGGCGTATACTGATGGCGCACCGCTTGTCTGGTGCGCCATTAGTGTCAATCCCATCTATAGCCCTTTTTCTAGTAGTGCTCGTGGACAGGGTGTGGGCCCCCTGGTCTTCATCTTTGGCGAGGATTTATTATTATTTATTGTAAGATATTCTATGGAGTTTCAGGTCATTCCGGGAACTTTTGTTTTCTGCACATAAAACAACATCATGGCAGTTCTGCTGAAAACAACGTCAGTCCCGGTTAGTTCCATTCAAATCATACAAGTTAGAGTCCAAAACAAGGGCAAAAGTGTTTGAAAAAGTAGATACGACGGAGACGTATCAACTCCCCCAAGCTTAAACCCTTGCTTGTCCTCAAGCAATTCAGTTGACAAACTGAAAGAAATAAAGAAAAACTTTTACAAACTCTGTTTGGTCTTGTTGTTATAAATATGTCAAGCTAGCATTCAAGTTTTCAGCAAAGATTATAACTAACCACATTTTCAATAATTCTCAGGTCTCATGATTACCCATATCAATAGCATAATCAACTAGCAAGCCATAATAATAAATCTCGGATGACAACACTTTCTCAAAACAATCATAATATGATATAACAAGATGGTATCTTGCTAGCCCTTTCTGAGACCGCAAAACATAAATGCAGAGCACCTTTAAAGATCAAGGACTGACTAGACATTGTAATTCATGGTAAAAGAGATCCAATCATAGTCACACCCAATATAAGTTAACAGTGATGAATGCAAATGACAGCTGCGCTCTCCAGCTAGTGCTTTTAATAAGAGGGTGATGACTCAACATAAAAGTAAATAGATAGGCCCTTCGCAGAGGGAAGTAGGGATTTGTAGAGGTGCCAGAGCTCGGTTTTGAAATAGAGGTGAATAATATTTTGAGCGGTATACTTTCATTGTCAACATAACAACCAAGAGATGGCGATATCTTCCATGCTACACACATTATAGGCGGTTCCCAAACAGAATGGTAAAGTTTATACTCCCCCTCCACCAACAAACATCAATCCATGGCTTGCTCAAAACAACGAGTGCCTCCAACTAACAACAGTCCCAGGGGGAGTTTTGTTTTGCAATTATTTTGATTTAGTTTGCATAAAGCATGGGACTAGGCATCCCGGCGACCAGCCATTTTCTCGTGAGTGAGGAGCGGAGTCCACTCCTCTTGAGAATAACCCGCCTAGCGTGGAAGAAACAGACAGCCCTAGTTGATACATGAGCTATTCGAGCATACAAAACATGATTATTATTTGAAGGTTTAGAGTTTGGCACATACAAATTTACTTGGAACGGCAGGTAGATACTGCATATAGGAAGGTATAGTGGACTCATCTGGAATAACTTTGGGGTTTAAGGGATTGGATGCACAAGCAGTATTCCCGCTTAGTACAGGTGAAGGCTAGCAAAATACTGGGAAGCAACCAACTAGAGAGCAACAACAGCCATGTACATGCATTAAAATTAATAAACATTGGATGCAAGCATGAGTAGGATATAATCCACCATGAACATAAATATTGTGAAGGCTATGTTGATTTGTTTCAACTACATGCGTGAACATGTGCCAAGTCAAGTCACTTAAATCATTCAAAGGAGGATTACCACCCCATCATACCACATCAGAACCATCTCAATAGCATGTTGGCACGCAAGGTGAACCATTATAACTCATCGCTAATCAAGCATGGCACAAACAACTATGATCTCTAATTGTCATTGCAAACATGTTTATTCATAACAAGCTGAATTAAGAACGATGAACTCATCATATTTACAAAAACAAAAGAGGTTGAGTTCATACCAGCTTTTCTCATCTCAGTCAGTCCATCATATATCATCATAATTGCCTTTCACTTGCACGACCGAACGATGTGAATAATAATAAGAATGCACGTGCATTGGACTAAGATGGAATCTGCGAGCGTTCAATAAACAGGAGAAGACAAAGCAATATGGGCTCTTAGTTAAATCAACAATAAAGCATATAAGAGCCACTTCAACAATTTAATCATGGTCTTCTCCTACTGACCCCCAAAGAAAAGGAAAGAAATAAACTATTTACACGGGAAAGCTCCCAACAAGCAAAAGAAGAACAGGAAATATTTTTGGGTTTTCTTTTTAATTATTACTATAGCAAGAAAAGTAAACTACTACTATTTTTTTGGTTTTTCTTAAGGTTTATCAAACACACAAGAAGAAAGCATAAAAGGAACTAAACTAGCATAGATGATACAATGAAAAGGTATGAACCCCGACATCTAGCAATGAGTGTGTGTGTGAACATAAATTTAATGTCAGTGAGAAATACGTACTCCCCCAAGCTTAGGCTTCTGTCCTAAGTTGGTCTATGGCCACGGCTGGCCTGGCTGATATCCATAATAATAGTTGTTGGGGTCGTACTATGATGCAGCGGCTATCGCCTCCTGAGCTGCAGTGTGGCGACGAGCGGCCTCCGCCCTCCTCTCGTACTCATCTGCCTCCTCTCTAGTAATAGTATATCCTCCTCTTGCCTGATAATCAAAGAAAGCAGGAGCAGGGAGAGTAATATGTACAGCACGGCGTTTGTCAAAGATTAGTCGGTATTGGAGAGGTGATTCGTTCCTCTCGACAAAATGGTGGTGAACCATAGCATTAAAATCTAGATAGGCAGGAGGTAATTCAATATCATCTTCGCGTACATCTATACCAAGAAAATTAGCTACGCGAGTTGCATAAATTCCACCAAATAAATCTCCATTAAGTCTATTAAGATGCAACCTACGTGCAACAATGGCTCCCAAATTATATGATTTGTCTCCTAACACAGCACTCCTAAGAATACTGAGGTCAGGGACACACACCTGACATGCCTCATCTTTACCATTTATGCATCTACCTATGAAGAGAGCAAAATAATGTATAGCAGGAAAGTGGATGCTCCCTATGGTAGCTTGTGTAATATCTATAGATTCTCCCACAGTTATATTAGCAAGAAAATATTTAAATTCAGATTTGCGAGGATCCCTTATACTACCCCATTGTGGAAGTTTGCATGCAGTTGTAAAATCCTCTAAGTCCATGGTATAAGATTTATCATAAAGATCAAACAGGACAATTGGAGAATTACGTGAAGTGGAAAATTCAAACCTCCTCACATAGGAACTAGTGAGGTTATGATACTGACTGCACTTCTCTTCCTCGAAGCTCACAAGATCAGCATTACGCAAATATGCGTTGAATTCTTCTTTTATTCCCACTCGATCCATAAAATTTCCAGAAGGCCACTCACAAGGACGCACTGGAGCATCTCTTGGTGGCTCTTTGTCAACATCACGCATTGCAAGCCTGGGTCCTTGCTTCTTTGAAGAACCACCTTGGAACATCTTCCTAAGCATTTTTTATTCCTCTGAAAAATTCTGAATTTTTTTAGTAACTTCAAAATAAAAGTAAACCAAACTCAATAATATTGATAGCAACCACTCCTACAAGTGCCTAGAGCCTATATCATGCATCAAAACTACTTTTGACCATATAAATTTGACATGCAAGCTCAAGAACAGGGTCACCTAAGAAGCAAAAAATTGCAATGAATAAAGCACTAGAACAAAAACTAATTGGACCAATGGAGGAGTCACATACCAAGGAACAATCTCCCCAAGCAGTTTTGTGAGAGGTGCTTTGAGCAAGGAGATCGAAAATGGCAGCAAAGAGGGCTGGAACTCGTGCTTGAGTTGGTTTTTCGTGTTTGTGAGAGCAAGAAGAAGAGGATGGGTGCAGGAATAAGTGGAGGAGGGCCACCGTGGGCCCACGAGGCATGGGCGCACCCTCCACCCTCGTGACCAGGTGGCAGCTCCCCCACGGTAATTTTGCACCATAAATCCTCAAATATTCCTGAAAAAATCATATTAAATTGGCATGTCATTCTGAGGACTTTTATTTTCAGGACATTTTTATATTGCATGGATAAATCAGGAAACAGACAGAAAAATACTATTTTTACTTTATTTCAACTAAATAACAAAAAGTATAGAGAGGGTACAGAAGGTTGTGCTTCTAGTTTCATCCATCTCATGCTTATCAAAAGGAATCCACTAACAAGGTTGATCAAGTCTTGTTAACAAACTCATTCCAATTAACATGAATCCAGAGAAATTTCAAATAACACTAGGTTACCTCAACGGGGGTATGCACATCCCCAATAATAAGTATATCATATTTCTTCTTGACAGTAGGAAGAGGAAATTCAAAACCTCCAAATATAATCGATGGAATTTTTCCGATAGAATTGATACTATGAACTTGAGGTTGTTTACTCGGAAAGTGTACCGTATGCTCATTACCATTAACATGAAAAGTGACATTGCTTTTGTTGCAATCAATAACAGCCCCTGCAGTATTAAGAAAATGTCTTCCAAGAATAATAGACATACTATCATCCTCGGGAATATCAAGAATAACAAAGTCCGTTAAAATAGTCACATTTGCAACCACAACAGGCACATCCTCACAAATACCGACAGGTATAGCAGTTGATTTATCAGCCATTTGCAAAGATATTTCAGTAGGTGTCAACTTATTCAAGTCAAGTCTATGATATAAAGAGAGAGGCATAACACTAACACCGGCTCCAAGATCACATAAAGCAGTTTTAACATAGTTTCTTTTAATGGAGCATGGTATAGTAGGTACTCTTGGATCTCCAAGTTTCTTTGGTATTCCACCCTTAAAAGTATAATTAGCAAGCATGGTGGAAATTTCAGCTTCTGGTATCTTTCTTTCATTTGTAACAATATGTTTCATGTACTTAGCATAAGGATTCATTTTGAGCATATCAGTCAATCACATACGCAAAAAGATAGGTCTAATCATTTCAGCAAAGCGCTCAAAATCCTCATCATCCTTTTTCTTGGATGGTTTGGGAGGAAAAGGCATGGGTTTCTGAACCCAAGGCTCTCTTTCTTTACCATGTTTTCTAGCAACAAAGTCTTTCTTATCATAACGTTGATTCTTTGATTGTGGGTTATCAAGATCAACAGCAGGTTCAATTTCTACATCATTATCATTACTAGGTTGAGCATCATTATGAACATCATCATTAACATTTTCATTAGGTTCATGTTCATTGCCAGATTGTGTTTCAGCATCAGACATAGAGATATCATTTGGATTATCAGATGGTTCAACACTAGGTTCACTAGAAGTTTGCATAGTTCTATCATTTTTCTTTTTCTTCTTTTTAGAAGAACTAGGTGCGTCAATATTATTTCTCTGAGAATCTTGCTCAATTCTCTTAGGGTGGCCATCAGGATACAAAGGTTCCTGAGTTATTCTACCAGTTCTAGTAGCCACTTTAACAGCATAATCATTTTTCTTACTATTCATCTCATTGAGCAATTCCTTTTGAGCTTTAAGTACTTGTTCTACTTGAGTGGTAACCATAGAAGCATGTTTGCTAACAAGTTTAAGTTCACCTCTAATATTATCCATATAATCACCCAAGTATTTAATCATATCAGCATCTTGTTTTAATTGTCTACCAAAATAAGCATTGAAGTCATATTGCTTAAACATAAAATTATCAAACTCATCCAAGCATTGACTAGCAATTTTAGTAGGAGGGATTTCAGCTCTATCATATCTATAGAGAGAATTTACCTTTACTACCTGTGTCGGGTTATCGAGGTCTGGAGGTTCTTCAATAAGTAAAGGATCAAGATCATATGTTTCTTCAGCAGGCGGTAAATTAAGACCATGTATTTCTTCAATAGGAGGTAAATTCGTAACATCTTCAGCTTTAATACCTTTTTCTTTCATAGATTTCTTTGCCTCTTGCATATCTTCAGGACTGAGAAATAGAAGACCTCTCTTCTTCGGAGTTGGTTTAGGAATAGGATCATTAATTGGAGCAGGAGCTGGCTCAGGAGGTGCCCAATTATTTTCATTTGTCAACATATTATTCAATAAGATTTCAGCTTCATCCGGTGTTCTTTCCCTGAAAAGAGAACCAGCACAACTATCCAGGTAATCTCTAGAAGCATCGGTTAGTTCATTATAAAAGATATCAAGTATTTCATTTTTCTTAAGAGGATGATCATGCAAAGCATTAAGTAACTTGAGAAGCCTCCCCCAAGCTTGTGGGAGACTATCTTCTTTAATTTGCACAAAGGTGTATATTTCCTTTAAAGCCGCTTGTTTCTTATGAGCAGGGAAATATTTAGCAGAGAAGTAGTAAATCATATCCCGGGGGCTACGCACACAACCAGGATCAAGAGAATTAAACCATATCTTACCATCACCCTTTAATGAGAACAGAAATATTTTAAGGATATAAAAGTAGCGAGATATCTCATCATTAGTGAACAGGGTGGCTATATCATTTAATTTAGTAAGATGTGCCACAATAGTTTCAGATTCATAGCCATGAAAAGGATCAGATTCAACTAAAGTAATTATATCAGGATCAATAGAGAATTCATAATCCTTATCAGTAACACAGATAGGTGAAGTAGCAAAAGCAGGGTCAGGTTTCATCCTAGCATTTAGAGATTGCTTATTCCATTTAGCTAATAACCTTTTGAGTTCATATCTATCTTTGCAAGCTAAAATAGCTAAATAAACTTCTGGATCAAATAAATAACGCTTAGGAATAACAAGTGATTCTTCATCATCACTTTCATCATCATAATCAGATTCAATATTTTCAATCTCTCTAGCCCTAGCAAGTCGTTCCTCGAGAAAATCACCAAGTGGCACAGTAGTATCAAGCATAGAAGTAGTGTCATCATAAGTATCATGTATAGCAGAAGTAGCATCATCAATAACATGCGACATATCAGAACGAATAGCAGAAGCAGGTTTAGGTGTCGCAAGCTTACTCATAACAGAAGGTGAATCAAGTGCAGAGCTAGATGGCAGTTCCTTACCTCCCCTCGTAGTTGAGGGATAAATTGTTGTCTTAGCGTCTTTCAAATTTTTCATAGTGTAGATCAGATATAAATCCCAAGTGACTCAAAGAATAGAGTTATGCTCCCCGGCAACGACGCCAGAAATTAGTCTTGATAACCCACAAGTATAGGGGATCGCAATAGCTTTCGAGGGTAGAGTATTCAACCCAATTATTGATTCGACACAAGGGGAGCCAAAGAATATTCTCAAGTATTAGCAGTTGAGTTGTCAATTCAACCACACCTGGAAACTTAGTATCTGCAGCAAAGTGTTTAGCAGCAAAGTAATATGATAGTGGTGGTAACGGTAACAAAAGAGTAATGAAAGCAAAGTAATATTTTTTGGTATTATGTAGTGATTGTAACAATAGCAACGGGAAAGTAAATAAGCGTAAACCAGTATATGGAAAGCTCGTAGGCATCAGATCAGTGATGGATAATTATGCCAGATGTGGTTCATCATGTAACAGTCATAACATAGGGTGACACAGAACTAGCTCCAATTCATCAATGTAATCTAGGCATGTATTCCGAATATAGTCATACATGCTTATGGAAAAGAACTTGCATGACATCTTTTGTCCTACCCTCCCGTGGAAGCGGGGTCCTAATGGAAACTAAGGGATATTAAGGCCTCCTTTTAATAGAGAACCGGAACAAAGCATTAGCACATAGTGAATACACGAACTCCTCAAACTACGGTCATCACTGGTAAGTATCCCGATTATTGTCACTTCGGGGTTAACGGATCATAACACATAATAGGTGACTATAGACTTGCAAGATAGGATCAAGAACTCTCATATATTGATGAAAACATAATAGGTTCAGATCTGAAATCATGGCACTCGGGCCCTAATGACAAGCATTAAGCATAGCAAAGTCATAGCAACATAAATCTCAGAACATAGTGGATACTAGGGATCAAACCCTAACAAAACTAACTCGATTACATGGTAAATCTCATCCAACCCATCACCGTCCAGCAAGCCTACGATGGAATTACTCACGCACGGCGGTGAGCATCATGAAATTGGTGATGGAGGATGGTTGATGATGATGACGGCGATGAATCCCCCTCTCCGGAGCACCGAACGAACTCCAGATCAACCCCCCCGAGTGGTTTTAGGGCTTCGCGGTGGCTCCGTATCGTAAAATGCGATGAAATCTTCTCTTCTATTTTTTCTCCCCGAAAGCAAATATATAGAGTTGGAGTTGGAGTCGGGAGGTCTCCAGGGGGCCCATGAGGTAGGGGGCCGCGCCCTAGGGGGGGGAGTGCCCCCCACCCTCGTGGGCAGGGCGTGGGCCCCCTGGTCTTCATCTTTGGCGAGGAATTTTTATTATTTATTGTAAGATATTCCGTGGAGTTTCAGGTCATTCCAAGAACTTTTGTTTTCTACACATAAAACAACATCATGGCAGTTTTGCTGAAAACAACGTCAGTCCTGGTTAGTTCCATTCAAATCAGACAAGTTAGAGTCCAAAACAAGGGCAAAAGTGTTTGGAAAAGTAGATACAATGGAGACGTGTCAGCTTGCTGGACGGTGATGGGTTGGATGAGATTTATCATGTAATCGAGTTAGTTTTGTTAGGGTTTGATCCCTAGTATCCACTATGTTCTGAGATTGATGTTGCCATGACTTTGCTATGCTTAATGCTTGTCAGTAGGGCCCGAGTGCCATGATTTCAGATCTGAACCTATTATGTTTTCATCAATATATGAGAGTTCTTGATCCTATCTTGCAAGTCTATAGTCACCTACTATGTGTTATGATCCGGCAACCCCGAAGTGACAATAATCGAGACCACTCCCAATGATGACCGTAGTTTGAGGAGTTCATGTAGTCACTATGTGTTAATGCTTTGGTCCGGTACTCTATTAAAAGGAGGCCTTAATATCCCTGTTTCCGCTAGGACCCCGCTGCCACGGGAGGGTAGGACAAAAGATGTCATGCAAGTTCTTTTTCATAAGCACGTATGACTATATTCGGAATACATGCCTACATTACATTGATGAATTGGAGCTAGTTCTGTGTCACCCTAGGTTATGACTGTTACATGATGAACTACATCCGGCATAATTCTCCATCACCGATCCATTGCCTACGAGCTTTCCATATATTGTTCTTCGCTTATTTACTTTTCCGTTGCTATTATTACCATCACTATAAAACACCAAAAATATTACTTTTGCTACCCTTACCTTTTACCACTGTTGCCACTACTATCATATTACTTTGCTACTAAACACTTTGCTGCAGATATTAAGTTTCCAGGTATGGTTGAATTGACAACTCAACTGCTATTACTTGAGAATATTCTTTGGCTCCCCTTGTGTCGAATCAATAAATTTGGGTTGAATACTCTACCCTCGAAAACAGTTGCGATCCCCTATACTTGTGGGTTATCAAGACTATTTTCTGGCGCCGTTACCGGGGAGCATAGCTCTATTCTTTGAGTCACTTGGGATTTATATCTGCTTATCATTATGAAGAACTTGAAAGATCCAAGAACCAAGATTTATCCCTCAACTGCGAGGGGAGGTAAGGAACTGCCATCTAGCTCTGCACTTGATTCACCTTCTGTTTTGAGTAAGCTTGCGACACCTAAACCTGCTTCTGCTATTCATTCTGATATGTCGCATGTTATTGATGATGCCACTTCTGCTATGCATGATACTTATGCTGAAACTACTTCTATGCTTGATACTACTGTGCCACTTGGTGAATTTCTTGATGAACAACTTGCTAGGGTTAGAGAGAATGAAATTATTGAAACTGATAATATTGATGAAAGTGATGATGAAGACTCTCCCCCTAATAAATATGAATTGCCTGTTGTTCCTGAGGGTTATGTTATGGATGAAGAAGCTACTAGAGCTATTTTAGCTTGCAATGATAGATATGATCTAAAGAGGTTATTAGCTAAATGGAAGCAGCTATCTCTTAATGCTAGAATGAAACCTGACCCTGCTTTTGCCACTTCACCTATCTATGTTACTGATAAGGATTATGAATTCTGTGTTGATCTGGATATAATTACTTTGGTTGAATCTGATCCTTTTTATGGCTATGAATCTGAAACTGTTGTGGCACATCTTACTAAATTAAATGATATAGCTACCCTGTTCACTAACGATGAGAGAACTCGCTACTTTTATATCCTTAAAATATTTCCATTCTCATTAAAGGGTGATGCTAAGATATGGTTTAATTCTCTTGATCCTGGTTGTGTGCGTAGTCCCTAGGATATGATTTACTACTTCTCTACTAAATATTTCCCTGCTCATAAGAAACAAGCTGCTTTAAGGGATATATATATAATTTTGTGCAAATTGAAGAAGAGAGTCTCCCACAAGCTTGGGGGAGGCTTCTCCAATTACTTAATGCTTTACCCGATCATCCTCTTAAGAAAAATGAAATACTTGATATCTTTTATAATGGACTAACCGATGCTTCCAGAGATTACCTGGATAGTTGTGCTGGTTCTTTTTTCAGGAAAAGAACACCAGATGAAGCTGAAATTCTATTAAATAATATGTTGACTAATGAAAATAATTGGACACTTCCTGAGCCTATTCCTAAACCAACTCTGAAGAAGAGGGGTATTCTATTTCTCAGTCCCAAAGACATGCAAGAGGCAAAGAAATCTATGAAAGAAAAAGGTATTAAAGCTGAAGATGTTAAGAATTTACCTCCTATTGAAGAAATACATGGTCTTAGTTTACCGCCTGTCAAAGAAATGCATAATTTTAATCCAACTCCTATTGAAGAAACACATGGTCTTGATAACCCGACACAGGTAGTAACATTGTTGAGGAAATCGTTAACTGGTAGCTGCTCGGTCGGCTGGTCAGTAGAGGATTAATAGGCTAATCGGCAAGTTAATCGGCCATTTAATCAATTAATCGGACGATTTATCGGGTAATCGGCTACTCGGGGACCCTATGAGTAGGGATTAATCAGCAAGTTAACTGGTTAATCGGATGAATTCTTGAACAGGGGGTAGTAAAGGTAAATTCTCTCTATAGATATGATAAAGCTAAAATTCCATTTACTAAGTTTGCTAGCCCATGCTTAGACGAGTTTGATAAATTGATGGTTAAGCAAGAAGACTTCAATGCTTATTTTGGTAGAGAATTAAAACGCAGTGCTGATATGCTTGAACACTTGGGTGATTATATGGCTAATGTCAAAGGTGAACTTAAACTTATTAGTAAACATGCTTCTATGGTTACCACTCAAGTAGAACAAGTACTTAAAGCTCAAAATGATTTGCTCAATGAATTGAATAGTAAGAATAATGACTATGCTGTTAGA
This sequence comes from Triticum aestivum, assembly GCF_018294505.1. Lineage (NCBI taxonomy): Eukaryota > Viridiplantae > Streptophyta > Magnoliopsida > Poales > Poaceae > Triticum > Triticum aestivum. The sequence goes on from NC_057812.1 coordinate 36,053,212, forward strand.
GTGGCTACTAGAACTGGTAAAATGACTCGGGAACCTTTGTATCCTGAAGGCCACCCTAAGAGAATTGAGCAAGATTCTCAGAGAAATAATATAGATGCACCTAGTCCTTCTAAAAGGAAGAAAAAGAAGAATGATAGGACTTTGCATGCTTCTAGTGAACCTATTACTGAAACACATGAGAATCCAAATGATATTTCTATTTCTGATGCTGAAACACAATCTGGTAATGAACCTGAAACTAGTGATAATGTTAATGATAATGTTCATGTTGATGCTCAACCTAGCAATGATAATGATATAGAAATTGAACCTGTTGTTGATCTTGATAACCCACAATCAAAGAATCAACGTTATGATAAGAGAGACTTTGTTGCTAGAAAACATGGTAAAGAAAGAGAACCATGGGTTCAGAAACCCATGCCTTTTCCTCCCAAACCATCCAAGAAAAAGGATGATGAGGATTTTGAGCGCTTTGCTGAAATGATTAGACCTATCTTTTTGCGTATGCGATTAACTGATATGCTTAAAATGAATCCTTATGCTAAGTACATGAAAGAAATTTTTACTAACAAAACACTACAGGAAACAGGTAATTCGCCGTCTGTGGATCACAGACGGCAACGACCTAATTCTAGACGGCAAAGACTTTGCCGTCAGGAAGCAGACAGCAAATATAAATCGGCAAAGAATACTTTGCCGTCTACTGTTTGTCGGGATGACGGCAAAGTGTTTGCCGTCTGTCAATATGGTTTGCCGTCAGCAGACTAGCTAGACGGCAAAATATGCCAACAGATGGAGCGGCCGCGTTGACGGACGGCGTCAAGTACTTTGCTGTCAGTTACGCTATGTCTTTGCTGTCTTCCTTGTATGCCCAGACGGCAAAGCAAAGATTTTTTTAATAAAAAATATCTAATCTGTACACAATATCCATACACAATGCACATGTGGACTGAAGAAACGTACGCGGTGAAGGAAACATACAAACAAGGAACTGTTAAGTGCTTATACATATGCAATGGTTACACTTTACATGAAGGACCTCCACATAGAAAAACAATAAATGAGTCCTTCTTTCTTGCAAGAAGAACCTTACAAAAAATTGTAAGAAAGCAATCGAGTCTTCGTCTTCTCCTGGGCAAGGCAGGGCCGGCGGTGTGGCTGGGGTGCGGCGGTGCTGACATGGCGAGGCAGGGAGGTCCGGCGGGGTCATGGGCATCAGATCCGGCGATGGCTGCTCGACCTCGATCGGATCTGCAGGGTCGTGCGCGACGTCAGGAGCTCGGGTGGCGGCAGCGTGAAGGACCTCCATGGCCAGCTCCTGCGGAAGAGAGAACTTCGTGTGAGAGGGAAATAAATGAGGAAAGGGAGAAGAGCTCGGGCCGCGGTGTATGGTGGCCGGCCGGTGGGAGTCCATGGTCGACGGGCGGCGGACGCGGACGGACGCTTCTGGTGGAGGTGGCGACGGGAGGCCGGCGCGGCGGAGGCAAGGGGAGACGGGCGACCGCGCCTGGGCGACGGGGCACCCGGCCGGCACAGTGGAGGCGATGGGCGACAGGCCGGCGCACCGGAGGCGACTGGAGGCGGGGCCGACCACGCTGGACGGGCACCGGGCCGGCACAGCGGAGCCGACGGGCGATGGAGGGGCTCGGCTGGACCGGAAGCGACTGGAGGCGGGGCCGGCCACGCCGGTGGCGAGTTGAGGCGGGGCCGCTGCCTCCCTGCTCGCGCTGCCTCCCTGCTCGCCTGTGTCAGCCATGGATGTGTGCTAGATGTGTTGTGTGGTGTGTAGTGTGCGTGTGTGGGTGGGGTGGGGCGTGCTTTAGTGGGTGTGTGGTGTGTAGTGTGCGTGGGTGGGTGGGGTGGGGTGTGGGTTAGTGGGTGGGTGGGCCTGGCTAGGTAGTGCGTGTGTCAGGATGGGTAGGTGGGGCTGGTGGGTTTTGGATGGGCTGGCACGTCATCGATCCGCGGGATCGATCCGCGTGATGTGTTTCTTCTTTGCCGTCTATGATTTTTTATTACAGATGGCAAAGAGTATACTTTGCCGTCTGCAATAAAAAACACAGACAGCAAAGATCTTTGCCGTGTGTAATTTTTTATTACAGACGGCAAAGTGTATATTTTGCTGTCTGTAATAAAAAATGTAGACGGCAAAGATGTTTGATGTCTATGTTTTTTATTACAGACGGCAAAGTGAGCTCTTCGCCGTTTGTGTTTTTTTCCACAGACGGCAAAGTATATTTTACCGTCAGTTTTTCTTTGCCGTCTATTGATGACGGCAAACCCTTTCTTTGCCGTCTTGCCTGACGAAAAGCTGACGGCAAAGCTGCCTACTAACGGCCAATTAGCTGTTTCCCGTAGTGAAAGAAAGATAACGGAAGCTGAAATTTCCACCATGCTTGCTAATTATACTTTTAAGGGTGGAATACCAAAGAAACTTGGAGATCCAGGAGTACCCACTATACCATGCTCCATTAAAAGAAACTATGTTAAAACTGCTTTATGTGATCTTGGAGCCGGTGTTAGTGTTATGCCTCTCTCTTTATATCGTAGACTTGATTTGAATAAGTTGACACCTACTGAAATATATTTGCAAATGGCTGATAAATCAACTGCTATACCTGTCGGTATTTGTGAGGATGTGCCTGTTGTGGTTGCAAACGTTACTATTTTAACGGACTTTGTTATTCTTGATATTCCCGAGGACAATAGTATGTCCATTATTCTTGGAAGACCCTTTTTGAATACTGCAGGCGTTGTTATTGATTGCAACAAAGGCAATGTCACTTTTCATGTTAATGGTAATGAGCATACGGTACACTTTCCGAGGAAACAACCTCAAGTCCACAGTATCAATTCTATTGGAAAAATTCCATCGATTATTTTTGGAGGTTTTGAATTTCCTATTCCTACTGTCAAGAAGAAATATGATATTCTTATTGTTGGGGATATGCATATCCCCGTTGAGGTAACCTAGTGTTATTCAAAAAAATTCCGGTTCCATGTTATCCGGAATGAGTTTGTTAACAAGACTTGATCAACATTGTTAATGGATTCCTTTTGATGATCATGAGATGGATGAACTTAGAAAACACAACTCTCTGTACCCTCTGTTTACTTTCTCTTATTTACATTAAATAAAATAAAAATAGTATTTTCTGTTTGTTATCTGAATTATCCGTGGAATATAAAAATACCCCGAGAATAAAAGTTCTTCAAATGCCCTGAAATTTAAATATGATTTTTTCTAAAATATTTGAGAATATTTGGCACTGAGAACACAGCAGGGGGGCATCCACCTGGCCACGAGGTTGGAGGGAACGCCCTACCCCCTGGGCGCGCCCTCCTGCCTCGTGGGCCCACGGTGGCCCTCCTCCACTTATTCCTGCACCTACACATTCCTTCTTCCTCCCACAAACACCATTATCCAGCTCAAGCACGAGTTCTAGCTCATTTTGCTGCGTTTTTTGATCTCCTTGCTCAAAGCACCTCTCACAAAACTACTTTGGGGGATTGTTCCTTGGTGACCATGTTCTTGAGCTTGCATGTCAAATTTATATAGTTCCAAGTAGTTCTAATGCATGATATAGGCTCTAGGCACTTGTAGGAGTAGTTGCCATCAATTTTGTTGAGCTTGGCTTACTTTTATTTTGAAGTTACTAAAAATTTCAGAATTTTTCAGAAAATAATGAAGAGATTTTTGAGGGGCTCATTGAGCCGAAGCTCGAAGGAAAAGCAAAAGAAAGAAGCAAAGAAGCCCAAATATAATCTGCCTTGCATCATGGAGGTTCGGCCGTGTGAATGGCCTTGTGATGATTTCTTCTGAGCAGCCGGGATTTATGATGATTTCTATGAATTGGCTAAGAATGCAGGCCTCACCACCTTCCTCCACGACTAGCGCGAACAGTATCTCTTACTCACCAATACTTTTGTGCAAAACTTCTACTATTATCCTAGGGAATCACCTCCTTCAGTAGAGTTTCATTTATATGATGTGGTTAAGAAGATGTCACTATATGAATTTTGCAGGGTTTGCAAAATACCTTTGGAGGGTAGCTTAGAGGAACCACATCATAAAGACATGGATGGGTTTATTGACACTATCACTGTAGGGGAAACTAGGAAGGTTTCCGATGCAAGAATCACTAGCATATATTTTCCTGTTTTACGCTACTTTGCAATATTTGCTAGTCGTTGCTTAATTGGTCGAGGAAACTGTGGAAACCTTAGTGTTCATGATATTTTTATTTTGTTCCATGGTTTATTCCATGATGACTCTGTTAGTATGGGTGGTATTATTGCTAAACGGTCGAGTCTGAACCGTACAAAGGGCCCCATCTTTGGTGGTATCTATGCTTCACGCCTTGCTGCATATTATAACATACCCATTAGGCACTATGAAAAATAAGAAAAATTGATGCCTACTGTTTATTTAGATTATAAGAGTATGGCAGCGCATGATTTTATTATAAAGAATAGGGGAGGGGAGCTTAAATACAATTGTCCTTTGATAAACGTCATCCTGAGACTATCACCTTGCCTGCTCCTTCCTTATTTGATTTATCTACAGGCCAGTACCTTGTCTCGCCGGAGGACATTCACGCTTATCGGAACCCTACATCAGCCATAGAGCCAGATTCGGAACCACAAGTTGATCCTCCACGGCAGTCTAATTACTAGTGGGATCCGGAGATGATTGCCAACCAGTGGCAATTAGAGTCTTCTTCTTCGCAGTACGACCCAAACTATTACTATGGATATCCGCCAAGACAACCGTGGCCATAGACCAACTTAGGCCAAAAGCCTAAGCTTGGGGGAGTATGTATTTCTCACCGACATTACATTCATGTTCACACACTCATTGCTAGATGTCGGTGCTCATACTTTTTCATTGGAATATCCAAGCTAGTTTATTTCCTTTTTATGCTTTCTTCTTGTGTGTTTAATAAACCTTAAGAAAAACCAAAAAAATTAGTTGTAGCTTTTAATTAGTTTACTTTCCATGCTTATAGTAGTAATTAAAAAGATAACCCAAAAAGATTTACTGTTCTTCTTTTGCTTGTTGGGAGCTTTCCCGTGTAAATAGTTTTATTTCTTTTCTTTTTCTTTGGGGGTCGATAGGAGAAGACCATAATTAAATTGTTGAAGTGACTCTTATATGCATTATTGTTGATCTGACAAAAGAGCCCATATTGCCATGTCTTCTCCGGTTTATTAAATGCTTGCAGATTCCAACTTAGTCCAATGCACGTGCACTATTATTATTATCCACATCATTCTGTCGTGCAAGTGAAAGGCAATTATGAAGATATATGATGGACTGATTGAGATGAGAAAAGCTAGTATGAACTAGACCTCTCTTGTTTTTGTAAATATGATTAGTTCATTGTTCCTGATTCAGCCTATTATGAATAAACATGTTTGCGATAACAATTAGAGATCATAGTTTCTTATGCCATGCTTAGTTAGCTAGGAGCTTATAATGGTTTACCTTGCGTGCCAACATGCTACTAAAATGGCTGTGATGTGGTATGATAGGGTGGTATCCTCTTTTGAACGATTCGAGTGGCTTGACTTGGCACATGTTCACGTATGTAGTTTAAACAAAATCAACATAGCCTCTACGATATTTATGTTCATGGTGCATTATATCCTACTCATGCTTGCATTCGGTGTCGATTAATTTTAATGCATGCTCATGACTATTGTCGCTCTCTAGCTGGTCGCTTCCCAGTCTTTTTCTAGCCTTCACCTGTACTAAGCGGGAATACTGCTTGTGCATCCAATCCCATAAACCCCAAAGTTATTCCATATGAGTCCACCATACCTACCTATATACGGTATCTACCTGCCGTTCCAAGTAAATTTGTATGTGCCAAACTCTAAACCTTCAAATAAATATCCTATTTTGTATGCTCGAATAGCTCATGTATCAACTAGGGTTGTCCATATCTTCCATGTTAGGCGGGTTATTCTCAAGAGGAGTGGACTCCGCTCCTCACTCATGAGAAAATGGCTGGTCACCGGGATGCCCAGTCCCATGCTTTATGCAAACTAAATCAAAATAATTGCAAACAAAACTCCCCTGGGACTCTTCTTAGTTGGAGGCACTCGTTGTTTCGAGCAAGCCATGTATTGATGCTTGTTGGTGGAGGGGGAGTATAAACTTTACCATTCTGTTTGGGAACCACCTATAATATGTGTAGCATGGAAGATATCGGCATCTCTTGGTTGTTATGTTGACAATGAAAGTATAGCGCTCAAAATATTACTCACCTCTATTTCAAAACCGAGCTCTGGCACCTCTACAAATCCATGCTTCCCTCTGCGAAGGGCCTATCTATTTACTTTTATGTTGAGGCATCATCCTCTTATTAAAAAGCACTAGTTGGAGAGCACCACTGTCATTTGCATTCATCACTTTTAGTTTACATTGAGTATGACTTGACTAGATCTCTTTTACCATGAATTACAATGTCTAGTCAGTCCTTGATCTTAAAAGGTGCTCTGCATTTATGTTTTGCGGTCTCAGAAAGGGCTAGCAAGATACCATATTGTTATATCATATTATAATTGTTTTGAGGAAGTGTTGTCATCTGAGATTTATTATTATTGCTCGCTAGTTGATTATGCCATTTATATGAGTAAACATGAGACATAAGCGTTATTGTGAATATGGTTAGTTTATAATCTTTGCTGAAAACTTGAATGCTGGCTTTACATATTTACAACAACAAGAGCAAATAGAGTTTGTAAAAGTTTTTCTTTATCACTTTCAGTTTGTCAACTGAATTGCTTGATGACAAGCAAAGGTATAAGCTTGGGGGAGTTGATACGTCTCCGTCCTATCTACTTTTCCAAACACTTTTGCCTTTGTTTTGGACTCTAACTTGCATGATTTGAATGGAACTAACCCAGGCTGACGCTGTTTTCAGCAGAATTGCCATGGTGTTATTTATGTGCAAAAACAAAAGTTTTCGGAATGACCTGAAACTTTACAGAGACTATTTTTGGAAATAATAAAAAATCCTGGCAAAAGATCAAGACCAGGGGGCCCATTCCCTAGCCACGAGGGTGGGGGCGCGCCCCCCTACCTCGTGGGCACCCTGGAGCTCCTCCGACCTCAACTCCAACTCTATATATTCACTTTCAGGGAAAAAAATCAGGGAGAAAGATTCATCGCGTTTTATGATACGAAGCCGCCGCCAAGCCCTAAAACCTCTCGGGAGGGCTGACCTGGAGTCCGTTCGGGGCTCCGGAGAGGGGAATCCGTCGCCATCGTCATCATCAACCATCCTCCATCACCAATTTCATGATGCTCACCTCCGTGCGTGAGTAATTCCATCGTAGGCTTGCTGGACGGTGATGGGTTGGATGAGATTTATCATGTAATCGAGTTAGTTTTGTTAGGGTTTGATCCCTAGTATCCACTATGTTCTGAGATTGATGTTGCTATGACTTTGCTATGCTTAATGATTGTCACTAGGGCCCGAATGCCGTGATTTCAGATCTAAACCTATTATGTTTTCATCAATATATGAGAGTTCTTGATCCTATCTTGCAAGTCTATAGTCACCTACTATGTGTCATGATCCGGCAACCCCGAAGTGACAATAATCGGGACCACTCCCGGTGATGACCGTAGTTTGAGGAGTTCATGTATTCACTATGTGTTAATGCTTTGGTCCGGTACTCTATTAAAAGGAGGCCTTAATATCCCTTAGTTTCCGCTAGGACCCCGCTGCCACGGGAGGGTAGGACAAAAGATGTCATACAAGTTCTTCTTCATAAGCACGCATGACTATATTCGGAATACATGCCTACATTACATTGATGAATTGGAGCTAGTTCTGTGTCACCCTAGGTTATGAATATTACATGATGAACCGCATCCGGCATAATTCTCCATCACCGATCCATTGCCTACGAGCTTTTGATATATTGTTCTTTGCTTATTTACTTTTCCATTGCTATTATTACCATCACTATAAAACACCAAAAATATTACTTTTGCTACCGTTACCTTTTATCACCGTTGCCACTACTATCATATTACTTTGCTACTAAACACTTTGCTGCAGATATTAAGTTTCTAGGTGTGGTTGAATTGACAACTCGGCTGCTAATACTTGAGAATATTCTTCGGCTCCCCTTGTGTCGAATCAAGAAATCTGGGTTGAATACTCTACCCTCGAAAACTGTTGCGATCCCCTATACTTGTGGGTTATCAGCACCAGTCGCACTCCCCCGGGAGACTTTCGTCGTCCGAGTACGCCATTTCCTATGTTCATAATTCAAATATTAAACTTGTACAATTAAATATATGTACTAAAAAACCTAAATTAGATCATTATTATTCATCACGGGCTCACTATCGATTTGTCGAGTCTTTTCTTGAAAACTCTCAGCTCACGTGGTGTACATATTCGACCATCGGTGATGGTAACTCCTTCTTTCATTCCCGAGTGCATTACACCAAATTGTCTAGCACACAGGAATGAAGGAGAAGCTACCCCCACGACAACAGTCGGGATTCTTCGTCCTCTCATATATATATGGTGGAGACTCTCCCTCACTGATTCCTCTCTGACATTTGCGGCCGTCGGTGATGGTACCTCCTCCTTTCATTCTCGAGTGCATTACACCAAATTGTCTAGCACACGGGAACGAAGGAGAAGCTACCCCCACGACAACAGTCAGGATTCTTCGTCCTCTCATATATGGTGGAGACTCGACCGACTTAGAATCAACCCGAAATATCGTTTAATTATCTTTCTAAAAAAGGACATATCGAGTGCCTGAAATTTGCCAGAATAGAAATATAGATGTTTTTATCTACATCATATGAGCATTCAAACTTGATGGCCATTACATTTCAATGGATGAAAATATGAGCAAAAACATTTCAAAATATCTTATAGGACAATATTGACATGGAGATTTGGCTGGTCTCACCTCGAGGTCGGAGGGGGGGTCGGTGACGCGGACGACGGCAGGGATGATGGAGGGGGCTCCTAGATTTCTGTAGAAACAAAAACCCTATAAGCTATCAACTAATCAAATGCATACACCTTGCATAGTGCTCTCCAATTTTAGCATTCAAAGTAGGAGTAGTTTTTCAATTTGATCACTCAATAAGCAAAACCGAATCCTAAAATAAAGTAGTATTCAAATTAGGATGCATTCAATTATAAGCAAAACTACATCATCTCTTGCGTCCGTACATCGTCGAATATTATCACTAATACACCTCGAATACTATCATACATATAGCATCGCTAATACAGCTAGAACCATAGCGCCCGACGGGTATCGGCGCGGGTGGTGAACACCCAAAGAGAAGGAACCATCACAGGATCATAGCTCCAATGAGATCCCTGAAGAACATGCCAGGTATTGTCGAACCTGCCCTCCAACGCAACCATGTAGCGTCGGACGTGCTCGTCCTCCTTACTGACACGGTGATGTACCATCTCCGCGGTGTCCGGAAGCCTCGGCACCATCACTGGCCCACGCGTCCGCCACCAAACAAGAATCGGGTTAACGACGGGCTGGCTCCTCACCAACCTACGCCCCCCGGAAGGTAGCACCCCCCAATACCAGCCCGACGGAGCCCAGTCCCAGACATGGCCCCTCTGATCAAGCCGGCCTCCTCCGCCGAGTCGACGACGAGGATGCGGGATAGGCATCGTCGACGTCGATGCGGGAATAATTGCTTGAACTAAAATAATAAACTAGTTCTATTAATTTTCTTGCTAAAAATAAACTACTTCTATAGTAAAATAAAGTAGTTTTATTAAATCAACTAGTTCAACTACTAAGCACTTACTATAAATAAATAAAAGTAGTACTTACTAAAAATAAAGTACTTCTATAGTAAAATAAAGTAGTTTTATTAAATCAACTAGTTCAACTACTAAGCACTTACTATAAATAAAATAAAGTAGTACTTATTTAAAATAAACTACTTCTATAGTAAAATAAAGTAGTTTTATTAAACCAACTAGTTCAACTACTAAGCACTTACTATAAATAAAATAAAGTAGTACTTACTAAAAATAAACTACTTCTATAGTAAAATAAAGTAGTTATATTAAATCAACTAGTTCAACTACTAAGCACTTACTATAAATAAAATAAAGTAGTACTTACTAAAAATAAACTAGTTTAACTAGTTCTATTATTTATCGACCCCCCCCCCCCCTTCAAGTCGAAGTTAACGGGGAGGGGGTATATCGACAACGACATACCCGATAAAAAATAAGAAGAGGAAGAAGGAGAAAAAAAGAGGAGAAGAAGGAAGGAATAAAGAAGAAGATCGAAGAAGAAAAAAGAATTAAAAAAGGAGAAGAAGAAAGGAATAGAGTCCTCCTCTATTTCATTCTCCTTTTCCTCTTTTTTTCTCTTCTTTTTTCCTCTTCTTATTTATTTCTCCACTTCTTCCTCTCCTCTTCTTCTCCTTCTTCTTCTCCTTCTTCCTCTTCTTATTTTCCTTTTTCCTCTCCTTCTTTTTCTTCTTCTTCCTTCTTCCTTTTTTCTTCCTTTTTATTATTTTACTTTTTCCTCTCCGATCCACTAACCTAGAATCTACTATCCTAAAATGCATAACGGTAGAACTAATAACCTAAAATGCACTAAATCAACTAACCTTAAATGTAACTTTTGCAACACTATTTTTTTTCTAAATATGCATATATATATATATATATATATATATATATATACACACATAAATTGACAAAAAAATTCTATGAACAAAACAAATCATACATCAATGCATACATATCCATGGCTCATACATACATCTGCATATATATACATCAATGAATAACAAAAAAGTGTATGAAAAAACTAGAGAGCAGGCAGGGGCGGCAGCGCAGGGGAAGGGAGGGGCTCACTGGGCGGCAACGGCGAGGTCGGGGCAGGGGTGGCGCGGGGCGGCGACGGCGTCGGGGCGGCGCGGGACGGCGTCGGAGGGGCGCGGGACGGCGCGTGATGACGGCGAGGTAGAGGGCAGTCTGGCGGCGGCGTCGGGCGGGATCGAAGAACTGAACGAAAATTTTCACAATTGTTGATTATAGACAGAGCATTGGTCCCGGATCATGGCACCAATCGGGACCAATGCCCCCTTTAGTCCCGGTTGGTGCCACCAACCGGGACCAAAGGTCTCTTTTCAGCAGCCCAAATGGTGGGAAGCAGAGACCTTTGGTCCCGGTTGAGGGCACCAACCGGGACTAAAGGGGGGCATTGGTCCCGGTTGGTGACACGATCCATGACCAAAGGTGGGTATTGGTCCCGGTTGGTGTCACCAACCGGGACGAAAGGGTAGTGCTGCTGCCGCGGCCAGAACTTTAGTCCCACCTTGCTAGTTGAGAGGGGCTCGGAGTGGTTTATAAGCCCCACTCCCGCTGCCCTCTCAAGCTTCTCTTTTCAGCAACTTCACCCACTCCGTATGCCTCTCGACATCCAATTTTATTTTATTTTTTGGTTTTTTGGCAAAACTAAGGGCATGTACAGTAATTCATAAGACATTTTTATCTTAAAACTTGCATGTAATTTAGAGACGACAATAAAAGCATGTCTATAATGGGTTATCTCTTAGTCTTATATTCAACAACTAGTTATTTCTAAAAATGTGGTGAGACATAACTAAACCTCTTTATCTGGGGATGAATCTGTTTCTACGTTTTGCCACTTGGTTGAAAAAGACCCTGCGGTAAACTGGTTCACAGCACGTGTATTAAATTGGGATGTGGCCGTGTACAAAGGCTTGTGTGGCCGTATGTCCAGCGCGTAAATTTTCTTAACGTGTTTGCTTCTCTACCGTGTGGTTTTAGCCATTCAAGTTCTATGTGGGTCATGCGTTGCACTGAGTTGCAACCTTGCTATCGTCCTCGGCGCCGTTTCGGCCGCTTCGTCTAGGTATCCTGGTTTTTGTATACGCTGCCACTTGCATGGGCTAAGAGCAACTCTAGCAGATCCCGTATTTTGTCGAACTGTAAACTGTGTTTACAGTTTGTACGGGACCGTTTATGCAGACTGAAAAATGCGACGGCAGAACAGAAACCGCAAACAAACCCGTAATATTTAAAAAAAATTGTTTCGCGCGAGAAATTTAAGTAACAGCTCGCCGGAGCTCGCTCGCATAGATGATTCTTCTTCGTGTAAGTTCGTACACATCATATACATACATATTAAAGGTCGCCGCACCTAGACAGGGCCTATGCTACCGTACCACTACAACAAAATTGTGCTCACCAGAGCTCCTACGGTAGCTGCCCACCGGCGGCATTCAGTCGGAGTCGAAGGAGTCGAGATCGACGTAGAGCTTCGCCTGCTCCGCCTTCATCACGCTCAGGTCAGCCTCCTTCAATGCGTGCGCCTGCGATGCCGTGACGCCCATCTCGAAGAAGAGCCGCTCGTATTATGCTAAGTGATCACTCATCTCTTAAATAAGAGAAGACAATCCTCTTCTTATGGTTTGTCTCACCTCCACCTCAACGTTTACCCTACATGACACTCTTAAGATAGCACCATTGTAGATGCCATGGCCGTCTGCAACCCACACCACGAACGAAAAAGGGGGCATGTCAAGGAGGCTAGAGAGGGACTGACACTCCTGAGAGAGTGGAAAGGAGGCGGTGGACAGGGAGGGGAAATTCTACGTGCATGCAAAATACTGCATATAAATATGCATCCCCCCCCCCCCCCAGGAAGTTGCTCAAATATACACAATATTTATTCATCACAATTGCCCTTGCGTTGTATAAAAGGGAAGTTGCTTCAATAGATAAACTTTTAATTTTGAATTTTTTGGTCCATTTGTGATCAACCAACTAATAAACTAACTTAAAAAGGTTAAATATGCAACACATTTGTATATGTGAAGACTTTTCCTCTGATTATTATTTTGAAATAGATGTTGCGCACTTGAAGACTTTGGATAAAAGATCATTATTTTACATGATAATCAGGTCAAATTAATTGAATATCATGGTAACACAACATTGTAATAATTGTTTCTCAACTATAAGAACAAATAAAGTGAGGTTCTTCTATTTTTTTACCATGGTCTCTTCAAGCACGCTTCATAGAACGTTTCCAATGCCACAAATTCTGAGTTTAATCTCAACTCTAATTTTAGCTAATCCAATGAATTTAAGTTGCGACAACACATTTCTCGCATAGTCAATGGGAGCCTTGGTACTGGTAGCAACAAGAGAAAACCAAGCCAGACCACTTCAAACTGTGGCAGACAATAGAATGAGTCGACAAAACCAAAGAGGGGCCAAAACAAAATTGATCAATCCACAACATTAAAATAGTCTTGAGGGTGAGTATGCGTGTCAACAGTGGAGAAGGCCTAGGGGGAGGGGGGAGGGGGGATGGGAGTATGGGACACATTTTAAAGGTGGCCCGGGGACGGTGTGGGAGTTGAAGGGGCATGTCACTGGCCCTAAAGTGCATGCATGTTCTTATCTTTTGGTCCATATAAATGCCCCCATCAGTGTGTAATGAGTTTAAAGTGTTAGGGCATGTATAATGACGCTATCTTAGCACTGCCATGTAGGATAAATGCTGAGGTGGAGGAAAGAGAAACCAAATAAAAGACTTTGTCTTCTATTATCTAAGAGATGATCTCTTAACAACAAATCTCTCACCACATTTTTAGAAACTAGAGATACGGTTAAAAGATCATCCATTGTGCATCATTTTTTTGTCATCTCTAGTTTACATGGCACGATTAAGATAAGATTATCATATCAATCATTGTATGTGCCCTTAGATTGCATGCATACAGTCGTGCTCATTGTAGATTGTGAAGATCGTTCACATACATACAGTCGTGGCCAGTTTGAAGACCAATATAGAGACATGCATAGTAAGCTAAGGCAACTCTACTAATCCTCGTGTTGCGCACGTGCTAGCACGAGCAAGGCAAGGCGTGCAGCACGCGGACCATGCGGCGGGAAGGAAAAAAAAATATTAGGGCTCCTTTGATTTGTTGGATTTTTATAAGAATTTATAATATAAGATTTGCAAAGGAAAAATTCCTTTGAATCCCTTTGGTTTGTAGGAATGGATTCCTATTCCTATGTAGGATAGAAATCGATCCTTCACATTTTGGAGGAAAAAAAACATTAACCTAGACTCAATGAAAAAAATCCTATCATATGCACCAAATGTTATCTCTTTCTCTATTGGAATTGGTCACTTCCTATGATTTTCCTAATCCTATAAAATCCCTATCCTATGAACCAAAGAAGGCCTTAGCATTTCAATGGGTGGCTTGTCATTCCATCTAAACCGGAGCTCACACACATTTTTGGACGTAGAGCCAATCCAACACACTCCGTGTATCTCTCGGCATCCAAATTTTTGCTGAACTTGGCGTAAAATTAAGCCGTCTTCAACTGCAAATGCAACTAAAATTTAAAAAGCATTAATGAAAGTATTGTTCTATAACTAGAAATTGTAAAGGTATTGGTATATTAATGTTCAGAAAGTTGTAATCTAGCTCGAGCTCCATGATACTCTCATGAATAGTAAAATTGAAAAAAATAGTAAAAAAATCTGAAATTTTGTGGCATTGTTTATGACCAAATGTCTTACATACTTGCAAAATTTGGTGCCCGCGTGACATCCTACGAGTTCAAGACAAAAAAAAGTTCTGCTCAAAGTGCACACAAGTTTGAGCACCAATTCTTTTTTGTCTGAGGTCATAGACTGTTATTTGGCCACAAAATTTGCAAGCACCTACAACATTTGGTCATAATCAATGCCACAAAATTTCAAACTTGTATTGATTTGTTTACTATTTTTTACCTTTCATGGGAGTATCATGGAACCCGAGCTCTGAAAGACCACACTCATTAATGGTTGGACGAACAATATTTTGGCTTTAGAAGGAAATGAGAAATTTAGAGCAACTCCAATGCGGCGACCCATTTCGTCTGCACGCGTCCGTTTGGGTCGGCGCCGATAGAAAATTGGCCCAACGCACCGACATAAACGGACGTGCGTCCGCTTTTCGTCCGCCTACTGACCCATTCCCGGCCCATTTTTGAGTCTCATTTGCGTCGGCAAGGACACAAAACGGACGCCATTCCAATAGCAAACCCTCACCTGCCTACTTCATCGTGATGTCGACACCCATTTTTCTGGTTCCTCTGCCAACTGCCGGTGCTGCAACATCCCCCCTACAACACCGCCACCTCCGTCATCGCCGCCGCCACCGCCGTCGCCGCCGCCGGTGATCCAAAAGCATCCCACCCCTAATACGTCTCCGTCGTGTATATAATTTTTGATTGTTCCATGCCAATATTCTACAACTTTCATATACTTTTGGCAACTTTTTATACTATTTTTGGGACTAACATATTGATTCAGTGCCCAGTGCCAGTTCCTGTTTGTTGCATGTTTTTTGTTTTGCAGAATATCCATATCAAACGGAGTCCAAACGGGATAAAAACTGACAGAGATTTTTTTGGAATATATATATGATTTTTGGGAAGAAAAATCCACGCGAGACGGTGCCCGAGGGGGCCACGAGGCAGGGGGCGCGCCCCTGACCCTCGTGGCCACCCCATAAGGCGGTTGATGCCCTTCTTTCGCCCCCGAGGCAACCTTCCATTGCAACCCGATTCCAGCGGGCTATGCTCGTGTCTTGGTTGATGAGGTGATGGACCAATATTCGGGGCTAGAGCTTGACATTCCTAGAGGTCACGATAAGCACACACTAGGAGAGGCCAACCATCGTATCATCCTATGGAGAAAGGATTGCATCATCTTTCGAAGGCCACTAACACCGCGTCATCCGACTCCTCGTCGCAGTCCGCCACCAAGTCAGCAGACTCCCGCTCCTCCAAGTCCACCAACGCGTCAGGCCACTCCTCCTTCAAGTCCGGCACAGCTTCAGGCCACTCCTCCTCCAAGTCTGGCAAAGCGTCAGGACACTCCTCCTCCAAGTCCGGCACAGCTTCAGGCCACTCCTCCTCCAAGTCCGGCACAGCTTCAGGCCACTCCTCCTCCTCCAACTCAGTCGCGTCAGCCGTCTTCGCCGCCTCAGCAATCACAGAAGAGAGCCACCTCAGCTATGGTGCGTAGCGGTACAAGTCAAGGTAGTGCTGCAGGTACAGGCGGAGGCAAGCGATTTCAATATGGTCCAAGCCTCGCGCCTCTTCCGCAGAGGCCTTATGACAAGTCCGAGGAGGAAAACGTAGCCATATCGAAGGCCAAGGTGGAAGCCCATTTTGCACCGAAACCGCCATCTCCGCCAAGGGAGAAAGTGCCTGTGGAAAAGATTGACCACTTCATTCGTATTGCTAGACCACCAGCTCCCAAGCCTGTTGACACAGACTATGAGCGCCACCTCAGGAAGTTAAATCGAGCACGTCCACAGAAAGAGGCGAGCTCGAGCTCGAGCAAATCAGCTGGCAAAAGGAGTGGTAAAACCGTTCCCCAGCTGGGAGAACAGACGGTGCAATCAACCCCCCCGCTTGTTGTGCCAACAACACATGAGAGTAGGCGCGCTCAATATTATTGTGGGCAAACCGTTAACGTTCCCGGGGTGAACGATGTGGTAATAACCGAGGAGCATATTGCGCAGGCTGAATCGATCGGGATCACTGTTGGACAACTCCTCGATATCGAGCCCATGTCTCCGACTAGAGAGGAGGAAATAAAACGGAAATATGCCCGGGGCCAACCTTTGGTCGAGCCAGAGGAGGTCAATAAGCTCCCAACGAGAATGTATGAATTGCATCAATGGTACATGGACATTACCAAGATTTCCAATCGAGAGTCCCTCATGGTGAATGTAAACAAGGAGCATTACTACCATGAGAAAGCTGTGACCGTTGAGTATTCAGAACTATTTCAGCTATACAATAAAGACGCACTCGACAAATCTATCGTCAGTTGCTATTGTCTGTTAGTGATTTCTTTCTGTAATTTAAGTCTCAAGCTAGCTGTAGTGATCATTTTGATCAATCATTACCTGTAATTATCCTCACTATATGCTTTTCTGTGGTATTATGCAGGATGAAGATTTATAAAATGAAAAAAGGTGGACGCTATGGCATTGGGTTCGTTGACCCAAATACCATTAATGAATACACACGGAAAATAGATCCATATCATGAAAAAAGTGTAGAGGAAAGCATGCTACAGTTCTTCAAGGAACTCAAATACAATGAAGATATACTACTTCCTTACAACTTCCAGTGAGTCACACTGTCTTGTACTACAAATTCTATTTTTCCCTACTAGCTATAGCTACATGTTTTTGCTTACATATGCCCTCTTAATTAAGACATGCAAACGTGTGTGCATGCAGATTTCACTGGATCTTGTTAATTATTAAAGTTTATGAAGGAACAGTTGAAGTACTAGACTCACTACTTAAGAAAGCAAGTGACTACACCATCGTGAAGGGGATAGTCAACAGGTAATTTCAATCATTATTAACTATATCTTGGCCTATTTAATTAGTTCATCATTTCCTAATAACAACTATTTAATAACCCATTTATTCATTTTCTTTGTCGGCGGGCAGGGCTTGGGCAAAGTTCATCAGGGTCACTCCAGGCCCATGGAAACAAAGTCTGAAATGGTATCGACCCAAGGTAAGTAATTAAGTAGTACTAGCTAGCTGCCATCTCTTTAATTATCATGCTTGATTAATTATTATCTGATCAAATTCCATTCTCGTGAAGGTCCTGAAGCAGGCGCCGAGGAATGATCTATGTGCATACTACGTTTGCGAGAACATTCACATGATGGCGTCCGAAAGGAGCAAATCTCAAAGACAGGAGTGGGTATAATATCGATTGTCAGAACACTATTCACAATTTTTACACCATTATCGATATCTAGTCACACAACTAATACACATGCATATTGATCTCCTTCTTAACAGTTCAAAGAGGTGCGGGACAAGCTCCTAGCACAGGACCTCATAGAAGCAATTCAAGAGGAAATAGCGGGATTTTTGCTCGACCAGGTCATAGATCCCAAAGGAGAATACTATTACCCGCTACTGCCCCCATGAACCACTTCCAATTGTTATCGTGCTCACCAATTAGCTAGGCTAATGCCACTGGCTCCGAAGGCACCAATTAGGAGAAATTGTATATATATATATATATATACATGTGTGTATATATGTGTGAATTAATTAATGGTGGTTGTGAGACATTCGATGATATATATATATATATATATATATATATATATATATATATATATATATATATTATGATCGGTTCTACTAGAAATTCTATTTATATATATGCATAACGTGTACAATATGTAGTATCGTAAAATACCAAAAAACGAAAAATAATTAAATGGAAAACACAAAATTAATGAAAAAGAAATCATAAACCCAACCCCCCAACATTTTAATACCGGTTGGTGACACCAACCAGTACTAAAGGGCTCCCTGCCCCTGAAGCTGGCTCGTGCCACGTGGTTGCCCTTTAGCACCTGTTCGTGCTGAACTGGTACTAAAGGGGGGGCCTTTAGTGCCTACATTTTAGCGCCGGTTACCAAACCGGCACTAAAGGGCCTTACGAACCGGTGCTATTGCCAGGTTCTGCACTACTGTCACCAAGCTACTAGAACTTCGTGATGAACTATAATGTGCAAGGGATAACGGAAAAAATTCCCGAGCTCTTCACGATGCTGAAATCGGCTAAGGTAGAAATCAAGAAAGAGCATCAAGTGTTGATGGTTAACAAGACCACTAGTATTAAGAAAAAGGGCAAAGGAAAAGAAAGGGAACTTCAAGAAGAATGAAAACCAAGTTGCCACTCCCGTGAAGAAGCCCTAAGCTAGACCTAAGCCTGAAACTGGGTGCTTCTACTGCAAAGGGAATGGTCACTGGGAGCGGAACTATCCCAAATACTTGGCGGATAAGAAGGATGGCAATGTGAACAAAAATATATTTAATATACATGTTATTGATGTGTACTTTACTAGTTTTCATAGTAGCCCCATGGTATTTAATACCGGTTCAGTTTCTAAGATTAGTAACTCAAAACAGGAGTTGCAAAATGAACAGAGACTAGTTAAGGGCGAGGTGACAATGAGTGTTGGAAGTGATTCCAAGGTTGATATGATCACCATCGCACACTCCCTCTACCTTCAGGATTAGTGTTGGACCTAAATAAATGTTATTTGGTGTTTGCGTTGAGCATGAATATGATTGGATCATGTTTATTGCGATACGGTTATTCATTTAAGTCACAAAATAATTGTTGTTCTGTTTACATGAATAAAACCTTCTATGGTCATACACCCAATGTAAATGGTGTTGGGGAACGTAGTAATTTCAAAAAAACCCTACGCACACGCAAGATCATGGTGATGCATAGCAACAAGAGGGGAGAGTGTTGTCTACGTACCCTCGTAGACTGGAAGCAGAAGCGTTAGCGCAACGCGGTTGATGTAGTCGTACGTCTTCACGGCCCGACCGATCAAGCACCGAAACTACGGCACCTCCGAGTTCTAGCACACGTTCAGCTCGATGACGATCCTCGGACTCCGATCCAGCAAAGTGTCGGGGAAGAGTTTCATCAGCACGATGGCGTGGTGATGATCTTGATGTTCTACCGTCGCAGGGCTTCGCCTAAGCATCACTACAATATTATCGAGGATTATGGTGGAGGGGGGCACCGCACACGGCTAAGAGAACAATCACGAAGATCAACTTGTGTGTCTAGAGGTGCCCCATGCCCCTGTATATAAAGGAGCAAGGGGGAGAGGCCGGCCGGCCCTTGGGGCACGCCAAGGAGGGGGAGTCCTCCTCCTAGTAGCAGTACGACTCCCCTTTGCTAGTCCAACTAGGAAGAGAGAAGGGGGAAGGAAAGAGAGGGAGAGGGAGAGCAAAATAGGGGTCGCGCCCCCCTCCCCAAGTCCAATTCGGACTCCCCATGGGAGGGGGCGCACCACCTCCTGGGCTGCTGCCCTCTCTCTCCCCTCAGGCCCACTAAGGCCCAACACTTCCCCGGGGGGTTCCGGTAACCCTTCCAGCACTCCGGTTATCTCCGAAATCACCCGAAACACTTCCGGTGTCCAAATATAGCCGTCCAATATATTGATGTTTATGTCTCGACCATTTTGAGACTCCTCGTCATGTCCGTGATCATATCCGGGACTCCGAACAACCTTCGGTACATCAAAATATATAAACTTATAATGAAACTGTCATCATAACGTTAAGCGTGCGGACCCTACGGGTTCGAGAATAATGTAGACATGACCGAGACGCGTCTCCGGTCAATAACCAATAGCAGAACCTGGATGCTCATATTGGCTCCTACATATTCTATGAAGATCTTTTATCGGTCAGACCGCATAACAACATACATTGTTCCCTTTGTCATCGGTATGTTACTTGCCCGAGATTTGATCGTCGGTATCTCAATACCTAGTTCAATCTCGTTACCGGCAAGTCTCTTTACTCGTTTCGTAATATATCATCCCGCAGCTAAGTTATTAGTTGCAATGCTTGCAAGGCTTATGTGATGTGCATTAACGAGAGGGCCCAGAGATACCTCTCCAACAATCGGAGTGACAAATCCTAATCTCGAAATACGCCAACCCAACAAGTACCTTCGGAGGCACCTGTAGAGCACCTTTATAATCACCCAGTTACGTTGTGACGTTTGGTAGCACACAAAGTGTTCCTCCGGTAAACGGGAGTTGCATAATCTCATAGTCATAGGAACATGTATAAGTCATGAAGAAAGCAATAGCAACAAACTAAACGATCAAGTGCTAAGCTAACGAAATGGGTCAAGTCAATCACATCATTCTCCTAATGATGTGATCCCGTCAATCAAATGAAAACTCATGTCTATGGCTAGGAAACTTAACCATCTTCGATCAACGAGCTAGTCAAGTAAAGGCATACTAGTGACACTATGTTTGTCTATGTATTCACACATGTATTATGTTTCCGGTTAATACAATTCTAGCATGAATAATAAGCATTTGTCATGATATAAGGAAATAAATAATAACTTTATTATTGCCTCTAGGGCATATTTCCTTCAGTGTCCCACTTGCACTAGAGTCAATAATCTAGATTACATAGTAATGATTCTAACACCCATGGAGCCTTGGTGTTGATCATGTTTTGCTCGTGGAAGAGGCTTAGTCAGCGGGTCTGTAACATTCAGATCTGTATGTATCTTGCAAATTTCTATGTCTCCCACTTGTACTAAATCCCGAATGGAATTGAAGCGTCTCTTGATGTGCTTGGTTCTCTTTGTGAAATCTGGATTCCTTTGCCAAGGCAATTGCACCAGTATTGTCACAAAAGATTTTCATTGGACCCGATGCACTAGGTATGACACCTAGATCAGATATGAACTCCTTCATCCAGACTCCTTCATTTACTGCTTCCGAATCAGCTATGTACTCTGCTTCACATGTAGATCCCGCCACGATGCTTTGTTTTGAACTGCACCAACTGACAGCTCCTCCGTTTAGTAAAAATATGTATCCAGTTTGCGATTTAGAATTGTCCGGACAGTGTCAAAGCTTGCATCAACATAACCATTTACGATGAGCTCTTTGTCACCTCCATATACGAGAAACATATCCTTAGTCCTTTTCAGGTATTTCAGGATGTTCTTGACCGCTGTCCAGTGATCCACTCCTGGATTACTTTGGTACCTCCCTCCTAGACTTATAGCAAGGCACACATCAGGTCTGGTACACAGCATTGCATACATGATAGAGCCTATGGCTGAAGCATAGGGAACATCTTTCATTTTCTCTCTATCTTCTGCGGTGGTCGGACATTGAGTCTTACTCAACTTCACACCTTGTAACACAGGCAAGAACCCTTTCTTTGCTTGATCCATTTTGAACTTCTTCAAAACCTTGTCAAGGTATGTGCTTTGTGAAAGTCCAATTAAGCGTCTTGATATATCTCTATAGATCTTAATGCCCAATATGTAAGCACCTTCACCGAGGTCTTTCATTGAAAAACTCTTATTCAAGTATCCCTTTATGCTATCCAGAAATTCTATATTATTTCCAATCAATAATATGTCATCCACATATAATATCAGAAATGCTATAGAGCTCCCACTCACTTTCTTGTAAATACAGGCTTCTCCAAAAGTCTGTATAAAACCAAATGCTTTGATCACACTATCAAAGAGTTTATTCCAACTCTGAGAGGCTTGCACCAGTCCATAAATGGATCGCTGGAGCTTGCACACTTTGATAGCTCCCTTTGGATCAACAAAACCTTCTGGTTGCATCATATACAACTCTTCTTCCAGAAATCCATTCAGGAATGCACTTTTGACATCCATTTGCCAAATTTCATAATCATAAAATGCAGCAATTGCTAACCTGATTCGGACAGACTTAAGCATCGCTACGGGTGAGAAGGTCACATCATAGTCAATCCCTTGAACTTGTCGAAAACCTTTTGCAACAAGTAGAGCTTTATAGACAGTAACATTACCGTCAGCGTTAGTCTTCTTCTTGAAGATCCATTTATTCTCAATTGCTTGCCGATCAATGGGCAAGTCAACCAAAGTCCACACTTTGTTCTCATACATGGATCCCATCTCAGATTTCATGGCTTCTAGCCATTTTGCAGAATCTGGGCTCACCATCGATTCTTCATAGTTCGTAGGTTCATCATGATCTAGTAGCATGACTTCCAGAACAGAATTACCGTACCACTCTGGTGCGGATCTTACTCTGGTTGATCTACGAGGTTCGGTAGTAACTTGATCTGAAGTTTCATGATCATTATCATTAGCTTCCTCACTAATTGGTGTAAGTGTCACAGAAACTGGTTTCTGTGATGTACTACTTTCCAATAAGGGAGCAGGTATAGTTACCTCATCAAGTTCTACTTTTCTCCCACTCACTTCTTTCGAGAGAAACTCCTTCTCTAGAAAAACTCCGAATTTAGCAACAAAAGTCTTGCCTTTGGATCTGTGATAGAAGGTGTACCCAACAGTCTCCTTTGGGTATCCTATGAAGACACATTTCTCTGATTTGGGTTCGAGATTATCAGGTTGAAGCTTTTTCACATAAGCATCGCAGCCCCAAACTTTTATAAACGACAACTTTGGTTTCTTGCCAAACCACAGTTCATAAGGCGTCGTCTCAATGGATTTCGATGGTGTCCTATTTAACGTGAATGCAGCCGTCTCTAAAGCATAACCCCAAAACAATGACGGTAAATCAGTAAGAGACATCATAGATTGCACCATATCTAATAAAGTATGATTACGACGTTCGGACACACCATTACGCTGTGGTGTTCCGGGTGGCGTGAATTGCGAAACTATTCCGCATTGTTTCAAATGTAGACCAAACTCGTAACTCAAATATTCTCCTCCATGATCAGATCGTAGAAACTTTATTTTCTTGTTACGATGATTTTCAACTTCACTCTGAAATTCTTTAAACTTCTCAAATGTTTCAGACTTATGTTTCATTAAGTAGATATACCCATATCGGCTTAAATCATCTGTGAAGGTGAGAAAATAACGATATCCGCCACAAGCCTCAACATTCATTGGACCACATACATCTGTATGTATGATTTTCAACAAATCCGTTGCTCTCTCCATAGTACCGGAGAATGGCGTTTTAGTCATCTTACCCATGAGGCACGGTTCGCAAGTACCAAGTGATTCATAATCAAGTGGTTCCAAAAGTCCATTAGTATGGAGTTTCTTCATGCGCTTTACACCGATATAACCTAAACGGCAGTGCCACAAATAAGTTGCACTATCATTATCGACTCTGCATCTTTTGATTTCAACATTATGAATATGTGTATCACTACTATCGAGATTCATCAAAAATAGACCACTCTTCAAGGGTGCATGACCATAAAAGATATTACTCATATAAATAGAACAACCATTATTCTCTGATTTAAATGAATAACCGTCTCGCATCAAACAAGATTCAGATATAATGTTCATGCTCAACGCTGGCACCAAATAACAATTATTTACGTCTAATACTAATCCCGAAGGTAGATGTAGAGGTAGCGTGCCGACCGCGATCACATCGACTTTGGAACCATTTCCCACGCGCATCGTCACCTCGTCCTTAGCCAATCTTCGCTTGATCCGTAGCCCCTGTTTTGAGTTGCAAGTGTTAGCAACAGAACCAGTATCAAATACCCAGGTGCTACTACGAGCATTAGTAAGGTACACATCAATAACATGTATATCACATATACCTTTGTTCACTTCGCCATCCTTCTGATTCGTCAAATACTTGGGGCAGTTCCGCTTCCAGTGACCAGTCTGCTTGCAGTAGAAGCACTCAGTTTCAGGCTTAGGTCCAGACTTGGGTTTCTTCTCCTAAGCAGCAACTTGTTTGATGTTCTTCTTGAAGTTCCCTTTCTTCTTCCCTTTGCCCTTTTTCTTGAAACTGGTGGTCTTATTGACCATCAACACTTGATGCTCCTTCTTGATTTCTACCTCCGCGGCTTTTAGCATTGCGAAGATCTCAGGAATAGTCTTATTCATACCTTGCATATTATAGTTCATCATGAAGCTTTTGTAGCTTGGTGGCAGTGATTGAAGAACTCTGTCAATGACACTATCAATAGGAAGATTAACCCCCAGTTGAGTCAAGTGATTATGATACCCAGACATTTTGAGTATATGTTCACTGACAGAACTATTCTCCTCCATCTTGCAGCTATAGAACTTATTGGAGACTTCATATCTCTCAATCCGGGCATTTGCTTGAAATATTAACTTCAACTCCTGGAACATCTCATATGCTCCATGACGTTCAAAACGTCGTTGAAGACCCAGTTCTAAGCCGTAAAGCATGGCACACTGAACTATCGAGTAGTCATCAGCTTTGCTCTGCCGGACGTTCATAACATCTGGTGTTGCTCCTGCAGCAGGCTTGGCACTTAGCGGTGCTTCCAGGAGGTAATTCTTCTGTGCAGCAATGAGGATAATCGTCAAGTTACGGACCCAGTCCGTGCAATTGCTACCATCATCTTTCAACTTTGCTTTCTCAAGGAACGCATTAAAATTCAACGGAACAACAGCACGAGCCATCTATCTACAATCAAACATAGACAAGCAAGATACTATCAGGTACTAAGTTCATGATAAATTTAAGTTCAATTAATCATATTACTTAAGAACTCCCACTTAGAAAGATATCCCTCTAATCCTCTAAGTGATCACGTGATCCAAATCAACTAAACCATGTCCGATCATCACGTGAGATGGAGCAGTATCAATGGTGAACATCAATATGTTGATCATATCTACTATATGATTCACGCTTGACCTTTCGGTCTCCGTGTTCCGAGGCCATATCTGTTATATGCTAGGCTCGTCAAGTTAAACCTGAGTATTCCGCATGTGCAACTGTTTTGCACCCGTTGTATTTGAACTTAGAGCCTATCACACCCGATCATCACGTGGTGTCTCAGCACGAAGAACTTTCGCAACGGTGCATACTCAGGGAGAACACATATACTTTGATAATTTAGTGAGGGATCATCTTATAATGCTACCGTCAATCAAAGCAAGATAAGATGCATAAAAGATAAACATCACATGCAATCAATATAAGTGATATGATATGGCCATCATCATCTTGTGCTTGTGATCTCCATCTTCGAAGCACCGTCATGATCACTCGTCACTGGCGCAACACCTTGATCACCATCGTAGCATCGTTGTCGTCTCGCCAAAACTTATGCTTCCACGACTATCGCCACTGCTTAGTGATAAAGTAAAGCATTACAGTGCAATTGCATTGCATACAATAAAGCGACAACCATATGGCTCCTGCCAGTTGCCGATAACTTGGTTACAAAACATGATCATATCATACAATAAAATTTAGCATCATGTCTTGACCATATCACATCACAACATGCCCTGCAAAAACAAGTTAGACGTCCTCTACTTACGCATCAAAAACCACAATGATAGTTTGTCAAGTTGGTGCTGTTTTAACTTTCGCAAGGACCGGGCGTAGCCACACTCGGTTCAACTAAAGTTGGAGAAACTGACACCCGCCAGCCACCTGTGTGCAAAGCACGTCGGTAGAAGCAGTCTCGCGTAAGCGTATGCGTAATGTCGGTCCGGGCCGCTTCATCCAACAATACCGCCGAACCAAAGTATGACATGCTGGTAAGCAGTATGACTTATATCGCCCACAACTCACTTGTGTTCTACTCGTGCATAACATCAACGCATAAAACCTAGGCTCGGATGCCACTTTTGGGTAACGTAGTAATTTCAAAAAATTTCCTACGCACACGCAAGATCATGGTGATGCATAGCAATGAGAGGGGAGAGTGTTGTCTACGTACCCTTGTAGACCGGAAGCGGAAGTGTTAGCACAACGCGGTTGATGTAGTCATACGTCTTCACGGCCCGACCGATCAAGCACCGAAACTACGGCACCTCCGAGTTCTAGCACACGTTCAGCTCGATGACGATCCCCGGACTCCGATCCAGCAAAGTTTCGGGGAAGAGTTTCGTCAGCACGACGGCGTGGTGACCATCTTGATGTTCTACCGTCGCAGGGCTTCGCCTAAGCACCGCTACAATATTATCGAGGATTATGGTGGAGGGGGGCACCGCACACGACTAAGAGAACGATCACGAAGATCAACTTGTGTGTCTAGAGGTGCCCCCCTGCCCCTGTATATAAAGGAGCAAGGGGGAGAGGCCAACCGGCCCTCAGGGCGCGCCAAGGAGGGGGGAGTCCTCCTCCTAGTAGGAGTAGGACTCGCCTTTCCTAGTCCAACTAGGAAGAGAGAAGGGGGAAGGAAAGAGATGGAGAGGGAGAGGGAAAGAGGGGCCGCGCCCCCTCCCCTAGTCCAATTCGGACTCCCCATGGGAGGGGGTGCGCCACCTCCTGGGCTGCTGCCCTCTCTCTCCCCTCAGGCCCACTAAGGCCCAATACTTCCCCGGGGGGTTCCGGTAACCCTTCCGGCACTCCGGTTATCTCCGAAATCACCCGAAACACTTCCGATGTCCGAATATAGCCGTCCAATATATCGATCTTTATGTCTCGACCATTTCGAGACTCCTTGTCATGTCCGTGATCATATCCGGGACTCCGAAGAACCTTCGGTACATCAAAATATATAAACTCATAATGAAACTGTCATCGTAACGTTAAGCGTGCGGACCCTACGGGTTCGAGAATAATGTAGACATAACCGAGACACGTCTCCGGTCAATAACCAATAGCGGAACCTGGATGCTCATATTGGCTCCTACATATTCTACGAAGATCTTTTATCGGTCAGACCGCATAACAACATACGTTGTTCCCTTTCTCATCGGTATGTTACTTGCCCGAGATTTGATCGTCGGTATCTCAATACCTACTTCAATCTCTTTACCGGCAAGTCTCTTTACTCGTTCTGTAATACATCATCCCGCAGCTAACTTATTAGTTGCAATGCTTGCAAGGCTTATGTGATGTGCATTACCGAGAGGGCCCAGAGATACCTCTCCGACAATCGGAGTGACAAATCCTAATCTCGAAATACGCCAACCCAACAAGTACCTTCGGAGACACCTGTAGAGCACCTTTATAATCACCCAGTTACGTTGTGATGTTTGGTAGCACACAAAGTGTTCCTCCGGTAAACGGGAGTTGCATAATCTCATAGTCATAGGAACATGTATAAGTCATGAAGAAAGCAATAGCAACAAACTAAACGATCAAGTGCTAAGATAACAAAATGGGTCAAGTCAATCACATCATTCTCCTAATGATGTGATCCCGTTAATCAAATGACAACTCATGTCTATGGCTAGGAAACTTAACCATCTTCGATCAATGAGCTAGTCAAGTAGAGGCATACTAGTGACACTATCTTTGTCTATGTATTCACACATGTATTATGTTTCCTGTTAATACAATTCTAGCATGACTAATAAACATTTATCATGATATAAGGAAATAAATAATAACTTTATTATTGCCTCTAGGGCATATTTCCTTCAAATGGTTTATTGAATCTCGATCGTAGTGATACACATATTCATAATATTGATGCCAAAAGATGCAAAGTTGATAATAATAGTGCAAGATATTTGTGGCACCACCGTTTAGGTCATATTGGTGTAAAGCGCATGAAGAAAGTCTATATGGATGGATTTTTGGAATCACTTGATTATGAATCATTTGATACCTGCAAACCATGCCTCATGGGCAAGATGACTAAAACTCCGTTCTCCGGAACAATGGAGCGAGCCAATGACTTATTGGAAATAATACACACCGATGTATGCGGTCCGATGAGTGTTGAGGCACGCGGCGGGTATCGTTATTTTCTGACCTTCACAGATGATTTGAGCAGATATGTGTATATCTACTTAATGAAACAAAAGTCTGAAATATTTGAAAGTTCAAGGAATTTCAGAGTGAAGTGGAGAATCATTGTAACAAGAAAATAAAGTTTCTATGATCTGATCGCGGAGGCGAATATTTGAGTTACGAGTTTGTCCTTCATTTAAAACAGTGTGGAATAGTTTCAACCCTCACGCCACCTGGAACACCACAGCGTAATGGTGTGTCTGAACATCGTAACCATACTTTATTAGATATGGTGCGATCTATGATGTCTCTTACCGATTTAACACTATCGTTTTGGGGTTATGCATTAGAGATAGCTGCATTCATATTAAATAGGGCACCGTCTAAATTCGTTGAGACGACACCGTATGAACTTTGGCAAGAAACCTAAGTCGTCGTTTCTTAAAGTTTGTGGTTGCGACACTTATGTGAAAAGGCTTCAACTAATAAGCTTGAACCCAAATCGGAGAAGTGCGTCTTCATAGGATACCCTAAGGAAACAATTGGGTACACGTTCTACCACAGATCCGAAATCAAGATCTTTATTGCCGAGAATGGGACCTTTTTAGAGAAGGAGTTTCTCTCGAAAGAAGTGAGTGGGAGGAAAGTAGAACTTGAAGAGGTAATTTTACCTTCTCTCGAATTGGAAAGTAGCACATCAGATAAATCCGTTCCCGTGATGCCTACACCAACTAGAGAGGAAGCTAATGATGATGATCATGAAACTTCAGATCGAGTTACTACTGGACCTCGTAGGTCAAACAGAGTACGTTCCGCACCAGAGTGGTACGGTAATCATGTCCTGGAAGTCATGTTATTAGACCATGGCGAACCTATGAACTATGAAGAAGCTATGATGAGCCCAGATTCCGACAGATGTCTTGAGGCCATGAAATCTGAGATAGGATCCATGTATGAGAACAAAGTGTGGAGTTTGGTGGACTTGCCCAATGATCGGCAAGCAATTGAGAATAAATGGATCTTCAAGAGGAAGACGGACACTGATGGTAGTGTTACTATCTACAAAGCTTGACTTGTCGCAAAATGTTTTCGACAAGTTCAATGTGTTAACTATGATGAGATTTTCTCACTCGTAGCGATGCTTAAGTCTGTCTGAATCATGTTAGCAATTGCCGCATTTTATGAAATCTGGCAAATGGATGTCAAAACTGCATTCCTTAATGGATTTCTTAAAGAAGAGTTGTATATGATACAACCAAAAAGTTTTGTCGATCCTAAAGGTGACAACAAAGTGTGCAAACACCAGCGATCCATCTATGGACTGGTGCAAGCATCTCAGAGTTGGAATATATGCTTTGATAAGGTGATCAAAGCATATGGTTTTATACAGTCTTATGGTGAAGCATGTATTTACAAGAAAGTGAGTGGGAGCTCTGTCGCATTTCTGATATTATATGTGGATGACATATTGTTGAGTGGAGATGATGTAGAATTTCTGGATAGCATAAAAGGATATTTGAATAAGATTTTTTCAATGAAAAACCTCGGTGAAGCTGCTTACATATTGGGCATCAAGATCTATAGAGATAGATCAAGACGCTTGATAAGACTTTCAATGAGTACATACGTTGACAAGATTTTGAAGGAGTTCAAAATGGATCAGTCAAAGAAGGAGTTCCTGCCTGTATTGTAAGGTGTGAAGTTGAGTAAAGACTGAAAACCCGACCACGGCAAAAGATAAAGAGAGAATGAAAGTCATTCCCTATGCCTCAGCCATAGGTTCTATAATGTATGCCATGCTTTGTACCAAACCTGTTGTGTATCTTGCCATGAGTTTGGCTAGGGGGTACAATAGTGATCTAGGAGTAGATCACTGGACAGCGGTCAAAATTATCCTAAGGTACCTAAAGAGGACTAAGGAAATGTTTATTGGTTATGGAGGTGACAAAGAGTTCGTCATAAAGGGTTACGTCGATGCAAGCTTTGACACTGATCCGGATTACTCCAAGTCTCAATCTGGATACATATTGAAAGTGAGAGCAATTAGCTAGAGTAGCTCCATGCAGAGCATTATAGAAATAGAAATTTGCAAAATTCATACAGATCTGAATATAGCAGACCCGTTGACTAAACTTCTCTCATAAGCAAAACACGATCACACCTTAGTACTCTTTGGGTGTTAATCACATGGCGATGTGAACTAGATTATTGACTCTAGTAAACCCTTTGGGTGTTAGTCACATGGCGATGTGAACTATGGGTGTTAATCACATAAAGATGTGAACTATTGGTGTTAAATCACATGGCGATGTGAACTAGATTATTGACTCTAGTGCAAGTGGGAGACTGAAGGAAATATGCCCTAGAGGCAATAATAAAGTTGTTATTTTATATTTCCTTATATTATGATAAATGTTTATTATTCATGCTAGAATTGTATTAACCGGAAACTTGATACATGTGTGGATACATAGACAAAACACCGTGTCCCTAGTTTAAGCTTATATCACTCACGCAACCCATCATCTAATTGCTACTCCATAATGCATTCCCTTAGGCCCAAATATAGTGAAGTGTCATGTAGTCGACGTTCACATGACACCACTAAGGGAATCACAACATATATACTATCAAAATATCAAACACATATCAAATTCACATGATTATTTGCAACATGATTTATCCCGTGACCTCAAGAACAAAAGTAACTAACCACAAATGATAATCATGCTCAAGTCAGAGGGGTATTAAATAGCATATTGGTTTTGAACGTATAATCTTCCACCAAATAAACCATATAGTCATCAACTACAAGATGTAATCAACACTACTAGTCACCCACAAGCACCAATCTATAGTTCCGGTAACAAGATTGAACACAAGAGATGAACTAGGGTTTGAGATGAGATGTTGTTGTTGAAGATGTTGATGGAGATTGCCCTCCCCAAGATGGGAGAGTTGTTGGTGATGATGATGACGATGACTTTCCCCTCCGGGAGGGAAGTTCCCCCGGTGGAATCACTCCGCCGGAGGGCAAAAGTGCTCCTGCCCAAGTTCCGCCTCGAGACGGCGGCGCTCTGTTCTGAAAGTCCTCCTCTTATTTTTTTTCTAGGTCAAAATGACCTATATACCCGAAGATGGGCACCGGAGGTGGGCCTGGGTGTGCACAACCCACCAGTGCGCGCCTGGGATCCCTGGCGCGCCCAGGTGGGTTGTGCCCACCTGGTGGGCCCCCTCTGGTAGTTATTTGCTCCAATATTCACCATATATTTGATAAAAAATCTCTGTGAAGTTTCAGCTTTTTTGAAGTTGTGCAGAATAGGTGGCCTGACATAGCTTTTCCATGTCCAGATTTCCAGCTGCCAGAATTCTCCCTCTTTGTGTGTACCTTGTAAATTATGAGAGAAAAGGCATTAGAATTACTCCAAAAAGCATTATTATGCATAAAAACATCATAAATAACAGTAAGGAAACATGATGCAAAATGGACGTATCAGCTATCAAACGTCACAACGTAACTGGGTGATTATAAAGGTGCTCTACAGGTATCTCCGAAGGTGTTTGTTCAGTTGGCATAGATCAAGATTAGGATTTGTCACTCCGACTATCGGAGAGGTATCTTTGGGCCCTCTCGGTAATGCACATCATAAGAAGCCTAGCAAGCAAAGTGACTAATGAGTTAGTTGTCGGATGATGTATTACGGAACGAGTAAAGAGACTTGCCGGTAACGAGATTGAACTAGGTCTGAAGATATCGACGATCGAATCTCGGGCAAGTAACATACCGATAGACAAAGGGAATAACGTATGTTGTCATAACGGTTTGACCGATAACAGATCTTCATAGAATATGTAGCAGCCAATATGAGCATCCATGTCCATTTTTGGTTATTGACCGGAGAGGTGTCTCAGTCATGTCTACATAGTTCTCGAACCCGTAGGGTCCGCACGCTTAACGTTCGATGACGATTTTGTATTATATGAGATATGTGATTTGGTGACCAAATGTTGTTCGGAGTCCCGGATAAGTTCACGGGCATGACGAGGAGTCTCGAAATGGTTGAGAGGTAAATATTCATATATATGATGATGATATTCGGACACCAGAAGTTTTCTGGGGGTACCGGGTACATATCGGGTCATCGGAAGGGGTTCCGGGCACCCCCTCGGCAACTACATGGGCCTAATGGGCCAAGAAGGGTACATACCAACCCCTAAGGGGCTGGTGCGCCCCATGTAGGCCGAAATAGGAGGGGAGGGAAAGAGGAGAAGAGAGAAAGGAAGGGGAGGGATTCGGCCTCCCCGTTCCTTCCCTCCTCCCTCCTCCCCCCTCCGATGGATATGGTAAGGGGGAGGCCGAATTGGGAGGCGCCCAAGTAGGATTCCTCCTACTTGGGGCGCCCCCTTGGCTGCCTCTCCTCCCCTCCAACGTATATATATGTTGGGAGGCACCGCTAGAACACACACCAACAATTGTTAGCCGTGTGCGGCGCCCCCTCCACAGTTTACGCCTCCGGTCATGTTCACGTAGTGCTTAGGCGAAGTCCTGCGCGGAACACTTGACCATCACTGCCAGCACGTCATCGTGCTAATGGAACTCTCCCTCGACACTTTGCTGGATCAAGAGTTCGAGGGACGTCATCAAGCTGAACGTGTGCAGAACTCGGAGGTGTTGCACGTTCGGTATTTGATCGGTCGGAACGAGAAGAAGTTCGACTACATCAAGCGCGTTGTCAAACACTTCCGCTTTCGGTCTACGAGGGTACATGGACACACTCTCCCCCTCTCGTTGCTATGCATATCCTAGATAGATTTTGCGTGAGCATAGGAATTTTTTTGAAATTGCATGCTACGTTTTCCAACATTCTCCTATTATGATAAATGCACTGTGGCCATCCGAATGCTTGCATACGGAGTGCCTGGTGATCTCACTGACGAGTACGTTCGTATGAGCGAGTCTACATGCCTAGACTCCCTGTACAAGTTCTGCAAGGCTGTCATTGTTGTGTTTGGCCCTGAGTACTTGAGAGAGCCGACTCCTCAAGATACAGCCCGCTTGTTCGCGATGAATGCCAACAGGGGCTTTCCAGGGATGCTTGGTAGCATAGACTGCATGCACTGGGAGTGGAAGAACTGCCCTTCTGCTTGGCAAGGGCAGTATAAGGGCCATGTCAGGGCTTGAACTGTCATACTTGAGGTCGTGGCATCTCAAGATCTGGCAATATTTCTTTGGCATGGATAGATCACACAATGATATCAGCGTGCTTCAATGCTCGCCGGTGTTTGCTAGGCTTGCCGAAGGCAACAGCCCACCAGTTAACTTTACCATCAACGGCCACAACTACAAAAAAAGATACTATCTGGATGATGGTATCTTTCCTCAGTGGACCACTATTGTGAAGACAATCCCCAACCCTGTCGGAGAGAAGATGAAAATATTTGTCCAAGAGCAAGAGAGTGCTAGGAAGGACGTCGAGCGTGCGTTTGGTGTTTTGCAATCTCGATGGGGCATCGTTCGGTATCCTACTAATACTTGGAGCACGAAAAAACTATGCGAGGTGATCACTGCTTGTGTGATTATGCACAATATGATCGTAGAATATGAGCGCCGGGAACGTCTCTACGATCAAGGGTTTCAGTTTCAGAATGAGAATGTTGTGCCTGAGCATGAAGGAGCGACAATGTTTGAACAGTTCACCCAATTTCATCATCACATGCGTGATTGGGAAACTCACGTGCAACTGCCAAATGATTTGATTGAGCATATGTGGGCTATCTTGGCAACCAATAGATGTATCTTTTTTATTCGGCTTCCAAAACTATGTGAGACTATTTTATTTTTATTCGGTCTGTAATAAAATTATGCGGGTGAAACTATGCTATCTATTTGGTTGTGGACTATATATTTGCTTGTGATCCAACGTCGAATTGTGTTTGAATTTGTTGAAAAAGGGCGGTCAGCTGGCCATGCCAGCATATATGGATCGGCGCATTGGGCACACTACCAACCCAAATTTCAATCAGAACGAACGTCAAACGGGTGGCAGACCCAAACAGACAAAAATGCCGTCCATTTGGGTCAGCACGTTGGAGTTGCTCTTACTGCTGTGTGTGTCACATTCGTAGCGTTCATCGGAATTCTTGTTACAGACTCCAGCGCACTACTTTTTTTTGTAATACACTATTATAAGGGCATGCCCAAGCAATAGTTCTGAACACATCATTCTAAGTGTTTTTTAACACAGTACAGACACGCAAGTGCTCGCTCATACATACACGCATATACTCATCCTATGAATGTACACGCGCATATCCTATTTCTATGAGCATCTTTGAGAGATTGAGCCGGCATATCATCTTGAGATTTACGAAGTCACCGTAAGCGTCTCGTCGTTGATGGGAAAATCTCCTCCCACTGAAAGCGCATTGCTAGAAATCCTAAGGATACCACTGTTTCTCTAACCACAGGTTGGTTCGCTACATCATCCTAAGTGTTGAAATTACAACCACTTATGTGTTGCATATATAGGTTCTATTATATTTAATTCATTCAGGAATCATGTTTGCACCTAAAATTTGTAGTTTGTTTGTAGAGAGAAGCGAATGAGAGATAAATAGAGAGAGAAGTCACACCAGATCAGAGAATTTAATTATCCACAAAAAAGGGTCAGAGAATTTAATTTATGTGTTAAGAGTCGTATCTTCACCAACATATAGCTCTCACATCTCTCGTCTTTAATTGATATCTCACCTCAGCATTTTGCCTACAAAACCTTACTAAGAGCCAATCATTGATAGTGCCTGAATAATCAAAAATTCCTTTTGGAGCTTGGACTCCATGTAGGCCTCCAAATTCAAATTCAAATTTCATCAAAAGTCATACTTTTATATTTCAAAAAATTCGGAAACAATATTACAAATACACATGAAGGCATAACACACATGTGTACAAATTTTCATAGCAAAATACTTGGAAATGAGGGCTGTGCAAATAAAAATCTAGAGCTTTTTAACACATGATCCTGTCTGAAGACGATGTACCAACCCTAACCACGGCCACCCCCTGAAGACGACGAACCACCACGATGCTGTCCTTCGCCGTAGACATCGTAACCGTCATCGCCCCACTGCCCGTACCGGTTGTAGCGGTAGCCATCTCCACCGAAAATCCCGACCGCCACCGTCGTAGCCGTCGCGACTAGGGGCGCCATCCCGGCCGCGACCGGCAGCCTGGTTCGCTGCAGCCGGGGGCCGGTGCATCTCTCGGCGCCTGCTGCTGCCTCAAGGTAGCCCGGCCGGGAGCCTGGGCATTAACGGTCCGCGGCGGCGGCCACGTTACATAGCCTAGTGCCGAGCTCCAACCTCGTGGCATGAAGAAGCAGTCGACCTTGGCTGAAGCAACTGCAGTTCTGGGGAGACCTCAGCGGCCATGAAGGAGACGGTGTGGAGAAGGGAATGAATGGGCTTTCCACCTTGGGTGGTGCCTGCATATGATCGCATGTATATATAGGTTTACATGTACAGAGGGGGGCGCAGTGCGCCGATGAGATCGTGCTGGTGATCGTGGGATCATGCACGAGGACGTGCTAGGAGAGCTGGGTCGGGGGTTTGACCAATACAACTAACACCCCGCCGTAGTTGAAGCATCCGGGGGCCGGATGCACAAACTGGAACGAAAATCCTGAAAAGCTGCTGTCGGAAGACCCTTGGTGAGCACGTCCGCGAACTGCTGCTTGGTCGGAACATGGAGGACACGAAGCTTGCCGAGCGCCACTTGCTCACGCACGAAGTGTATATCGAGCTCGATGTGCTTCGTGCGCCGGTGATGTACTGGATTGGCAGCCATGTACACCGACGAGATGTTGTCGCAGAAGACCACGCTGGCTTTCGGCAGTGGGGCGGAGAGCTCGGTGAGAAGTTGGCGGAGCCAGCAACATTCCGCAACTACGTTGGCGACGACACGGTATTCAGCCTCCGCACTCAAACGGGAGACGGTGGCTTGGCGCTTGGACGACCAGGAGACAAGGGAGTCGCCGAGGTAGACGGCGTAGCCGGACGTCGATCGACGCGTGTCGGGGCAGCCGGCCCAGTCCGCGTCTGAATAGGCGACGAGGTCGAGCGATGAAGCGCGATGAAGATGAAGTCCATGCGTGCTGGTGCCGCGGAGGTAGCGGAGCACATGCTTGGCCAGAGCAAGGTGTGGTGCGCGCGGATCATGCATCACCAAGCAGCATTGCTGGACTGCGTAGGCAATGTCCGGGCATGTCATGGACATGTACTGGAGCGCACCCACGATGCTGCGATACTCGGTCGGATCCGAGACGGGCGCACCCGCAAGCGCCGAGAGCTTGGCGTGCGTGTCGACTGGTGTGGCCACCGGCTTGCAGTTCGTCATGTTGGCTCGTTCCAGGAGTTCTTCGGCATACTTGTGCTGGGACAGGAAGAATCCGTTCGCCGTGCGGGTGACGGCGATGCCGAGGAAGTAGTGGAGCGGGCCGAGATCTTTCATAGAGAACTCGCTGGAGAGCTGCCGTTGGAGGTGCTGGAGCAGGGACGTGGATGACGCCGTGAGCACAATGTCATCGACGTACAATAGGAGGTAGGCGGTGCCGGCGCTCCTCTGCAGGACGAACGGTGAGGTGTCCGCACGCGAGCTGACGAAGCCGAGCTGTTGCGCGTATGTCGCGAACCGGGCGAACCACGCCCGCGGGGCCTGCTTGAGGCCGTAGAGCGACTTGTCGAGGAGGCACACGTGCTCGGGGCGATCGGCATCGATGAAGCCTGCTGGTTGTTGACAGTAGACACGCTCGGTAAGATGCCCGTGTAGGAAGGCGTTGTTGACGTCCATTTGATGGACAGGCCAATCGCGCGT
Source organism: Triticum aestivum (assembly GCF_018294505.1). Classification (NCBI taxonomy): domain Eukaryota; kingdom Viridiplantae; phylum Streptophyta; class Magnoliopsida; order Poales; family Poaceae; genus Triticum; species Triticum aestivum. The sequence goes on from NC_057812.1 coordinate 36,090,404, forward strand.
AGCAGCAATGGTGAGGACAACACGGATCGTGGCCGCCTTGACGACGGGGGAGAACTTCTCATCAAAGTCGACGCCGGGCCGCTGAGAGAACCCGCGCACAACCCACCGCGCCTTGTACCGCTCGAGGGAGCTGTCCGCCTTGAGTTTGTGGCGAAAAAGCCACTTGTCGGTGACGACGTTGGCGCCGGGAGGGCGTGGGACGAGCCACCAGGTTCCGTTCGCCATCAGCGCCCTGTACTCCACCTGCATAGCAGCCAACCAACACGGATATTGCAAAGCAGCACGCACCGATCGAGGGATAGGTGAGATGGTGGTGTTGGTTGCAGTAGCGGAAAGGCCGTCAGCGTATTTAGGGTTAGGCTTGAAGGTGCCGGCCTGAGCGCGTGTGGTCATGGTGTAGGTGGGAATGGGCGCGGTGCGGCGTCGAGGACGTGGCGACGTGGACGGGGAGGGAGACGGGCTGGTGGTAGGCCGAACAGGTGTAGGTGTGATCGGTTCGGCGTCTAGGGTTGTGGGTTCGAAGTCCGGGGTTTTGGGCACGACGGTAGTGGGTGTCGATGGCGAGCCTGGTGCTACTATGGGAGCAGGAGCGAGTGGAGTGCTGGGTTGTGCGTTCCGTGGAGTATGGGGTCGATGGGGAACGGCGGGGAGATGAACTTCATCTTCCAGGGAGGGCGGTGGGTCGGCGAGCGATGCACGAGCCTGATCATGGAAGGGGAAGTGTTGCTCGTCGAAGACGACGTGACGTGAGATAACAACACGACCGGTGGCTGGGTTGAGGCATCTGTACCCCTTGTGATCGAGGGCGTAGCCTAAGAAGATGGGCTATGGTAGCTGTGAGGTTCGGGAAACAGAGGCACCCAAAAACTCGCATGGCCGTGTAGTCTGGGTGAGCTCCATAAAGGAGGAAGAAAGGGGTCTGGTCGTGGCGAGGCCGGCAGGGTCGCCTATTGAGGAGGAAGGTGGAGGTTTGTAGGGCTTCAGCCCAGTAGGAAAACAGCATGTGTGCGTGGGTGAGTAGGGCACGAGCTATGTCATTCAGGGTGCACAGCGCACGCTCGGCGCGTCCGTTTTGGGGGGACGTGTACGGGCATGACATGCGGAGCGTGATCCCGAGCGAGGCGAAGAGTGTGCGGGAGGCAGTATTGTCGAACTCCTTGTTGTTGTCCGTTTGGATCGTGAGAACGGGCAGGTTAAAGCGGTGCTTGGCAAGTGTGATGAAGTTGCGTATGGTGGGGAGGACGTCAGATTTGTGGCGAAGGGGGAACATCCACGCAAAGTGACTGTAATCATCAAGCAACAGTAGGTAATATTGATAGCCAGAGTTACTAGGTACAGGGGACGTCCAAACATCACTGTGTACAAGATGAAAGGGAAAGAAAGATATATGCGATGACGAACTAAAGGGAAGCCTAGTGCTTTTGCCGAGCTGACACGCCTGGCACAAGCCGACGATGGTGGTAGCTTGGTTGATGGCAGAGGGATGCAAGGTGCGGTTGAGGGCGTCGACAACGGGGTGACCAAGGCGTTGGTGCCACAGGTCACGCGAGATCGCGGCGAGAGCGTGGTGAGGGCGGTCGGTGGCGTGTACGGCATGGGGTAGAGCTCGTCGCCATCATCATTACATCGGAGGATCACCTTCCTCATTCTTTGATCCTTAAGAGAGAAGCCAAGATCATCAAATTCTACATTAACCGGATTATCACGGGCTAGGGCTTTGACGGACAGTAGATTTTTGATGAGATGGGGGGAAACTAGGATGTTGTTGAGGTGGAGAGGGGAGGTGGAGGTGGGAATGGTGGTGTGACCGGTGTGCGTTACTGCAAGCGAGGAGCCGTCGCCGACCACTATGCGGTGGGTGTAACAAGGGGTAGCAGATGAGAGTATACCTGACGACGAAGCCATGTGCGAGGAGGCGCCGATGTCCAAGTACCAGTCGGTGCTCGGTGGAGACGGCTGCTGCTGCATCGTCATGTTGTTGAGCGCCGCTATGAGAGCACTCTGGTCCCAAGCCGGAGTCGTAGTCGGAGGCGGGTGCGCCGGTGGCGCGTTGTAGAGCGGGTGGGGAGGTACTGCAGGGTACCAAACAGTTGGTGGAGCAGAGTTGGGGATGCCGAGCGCAGTCGCGTGGTGTGTAGCCGAGCCGGCGAATGGTGAAGCCCCGCCGGGCATGGGACCGAGGATGCCGGAGCCCGGAGTGTGGGGCCACCAAGGCATGGGCCATGCATGCACCATGCCTGTCCAGGGGGCAGGGGCAGGAGCAGTGGGGCGAGGGGTCGTTGCCCCGCCGGAGTTGGTGTGCCCCGCCCGAGTCCACGACGCCCGCCGCCGCCGCCATTGCGGTTGGTGCCACCGCCCTGCCCAGCACCTACGTGCCCCCCATGTTGGGGTTGGGGGGGCCCGAGCGGCATGGAGAGCGGTCTCGGTGGTGGTGCTGTCGGCGGCCAGGCGGCTCTCCTCAAGAAGAAGAAAGGCGCGGCAGCGAAGAAGCGATGGGAAGGGAGTCTGCATGGTTAGGATGGGCACGGCGTACCTGAACCGGGGGTGAAGCCCGCGGATCATATTGAGTACTTGGTCGCGGTCGTCAACGGCGGCGCCGAGCTCGGCGAGACGGTCGGCGTAGTCCTTGAGACGCGCGAAGAAGGAGATGACGGAAGAGCCCCCTTGCTCGATGCGCCTGAACTCGGTGGAGAGAAGCACCACCTGATGCTCGGCGTTCCTCCAGGAAGAGGTTGCAGATGGCGGCCCAGACGGCGGCGGCCGTGGCGCCGCGCTGGTGGATGAGGCCGAACACCTCCACACTGACGCGGTTGTACAGCCAAGAGACGATGTGTGCATCGTCCTGGAGCCAGGTCGGATCGCCTGGACGCGGCGGCCCGGTGATGTGGTCTCCGACGGCGTGCTTCTGGAACATTACCTCGAAGAGGGTGCGCCAATGGGAGAAGTTGGGAGGATTCAGCGAGAGCACGATCGGGACGTGCTGGTTGATGAAAACGCCTGCTAGAGGAGAGAGAGCAGGGGGGCCGTGGAGGTGGAGGCGCCGGCATCTGGGACGAAGAGAGCCCCGCGGTTGAAGACGGACGGGGTGAGGAGGGTCGGGTTGGGTGGCTGGCTGGTCACCGGCGCGGCCGGCGTGCGCGGAGAGCTGTGGCCGGGACGGGGAGGTGGGGGAGGTGGTGGAGTCGACATGGCGACGGGAGGCAGTTGGGGAGGAGGAAGTGCAGCAGAAGAGGTCTAGAGACGGGAGAGATATCCAGCATCTGATACCATGCGGAGAAGGGAATGAATGGGCTTTCCATGTCGCCGACGAGGGTATATTTCTGACCAAAGTATCCGGTGAAGACCACCATGGACATATAGATGCAAAACGTACCGCTGCCAAGGTAGGCCAGCCGGGCGGTGCCGTGGAGCGTGTAGTGTCCGGTGCACCGTGCCAGCTGGGTGAGACACACCTCCAGCCAGGAATTTACGATCGCCTGTGGGTTAGCGTCCATGTCGACAGCGCAGAAGTGGAGCCACTGGGAGCGGAAGCCACCACCGCGGGCCGCCGTCCTAGAAATCCGGGACCAAGATCGCTCAGCGCCCCAGCCCGTTACGGGCAACTCCCATGCGCCCTCTCCGCGCCATCAGCGGCGCGCCGCGTCGAAGGAGAAGGTACCTTCACCACTGAATTAGGCCCAGACGTGCGCCCCTGTAAGTATCCCGAGATGCCCCACTTCCTCCTGGGCCACAGCGTGGGCTGGTGAGGAACTTCGAGGCGTGGGGCGCGGTGTTGGCCGCCTCCAGCTCTCTTTCTCACCGGTTTTCATGGATTCAACTCGTAATGAAACTGCTCGACGTAATGGGGACTCAGGCCATAACAGAGGAAAAAGCAGAGCAACAACACATTCTTTTCTGGAACATGCAAGAGCTTTGCGTGTTGATTCATTAAGGATTGAAGAAAATAGTAGTGCAAAGTAGAGTTTTTGCATGAGCAGGCAGAGCCGCTGATCCACGGGAAAGGAAGGTCTTACTTCGCCGAACAGACTGTTACTGTCAAATGGATCCTCGTACACGTCCGGGTTTGGAGTGCCGAGGCAAAGCACAACGAAATGGCCAGTGTGGTTGCTGCACTTGACGTCTCTCCATTTGTAGCAGTCCTCAGAGTGCCACGAGGCGAGGATGCCGGCAGTGCCGCTCGTGATGCCCTTTCTAAAGGAAAGCGAGGCGATCCTCTTGGCAGCGATGCAACCACCACGATGCGAGACTGAGTTCTGAGATTGCAGTGCACCACCTATGAAGAAGGAAGCCAACCTCTTCTAATCTTTTAGCAACTCCTTATGGTCATCTTCATAGAACTTTCCGGATGCCTCCAATTCCCAATTTAATCTCAAGTCTAATTCTAGCTAATCCAATATGTTTAGACTGTACAACACATTTCTCACATGCTCAATAGGGACCTTCGTAGCAACAAGAGAAAACCAAGCCAAACCACTCCAAACTCTGGCAAACAATGGCGTCTAGTGATGGTGGGAGTTGAAGGGGCATATCATCGTCGGTAAGGTGCATGCATGTTCGTATATTTTTGTTGATATAAATGTCCCAATGATGGTACCATAAGTTTAAAATGTGAAATTGTACATCAATACTAGTGTACTATGGTAGATTGGAAAGATGATTAATCATGGTTGCCGTCGACCCAAATGAACATTACTCACCTACTCTTGTAGACTAGCGGTCTCTGGCCTTTCTCAGTCGTATTTTGTGAGATAGTTCAGAGAGGATTGTTTATCTACTACACAAAAGCATTTCGGTGAAATCAAGCTATTATTTTGTTACACCGTATACCATGCTAGAGAAATGCATTGTAACTAAGAGGATTGTGGTTATACTCGTGTTGAGTGTAGTGGCATTAGCATTTCAATGGGTGGTTGCTTACTTCATTCATCTCAACCGGAGCTCACACACTTCTTGGACACAGAGAAACTCCAACCCACTCTGTATGCCTCTCGACATCATTTTTTTGATGATTTTGGGGTAAAATTAAGTCGTCTCCAACCCACACACCAAAGAAAAGGGGCATGTTTAGGAGGGTGGAGAAGAGACGGCACCCTAAGAGAGAGGAGGGGTGGAAACTGAGAGGGACGGGAGGTACAACGAAGTGCGATGGGAGGGACAATGACGGAGAGAGAGACGAGGGGTGATTGCACGAACGACAAGACACATGAGAAATATAGGCATGAAGATACACAGTACCAATACAACCCTTTAACAGTCGCGCAATGTGCACCCACTCGTGATAGCCACGTCATCGAGGCGCACTGTTCGGGGCGGCCAATCGGGATCGAGCTTCGCGCTGGCCTCTGGTTCGCGTCTCACAGGAAGCTTCCTTCCCACCCCCACCTCGCTTCGTCGCTAAGAAAGAGGAAGGCAAACACTTCCTCAAGTAACACCTCCTCCCTCCCGTCAAACCTTTCCTCGATGAAAATAGCAAGAGAAAAGAGAAAAGGAAATAAACTTCCGCCCCTCTCTCCCACGCTACCTCTCTTCCGCCGCCGCCGCCGCCACCTCCCATCCAAGATCCTCCGGCTCTGTCGTGCATGCCACCGGAGGAAGGGCCCCTTCCGAGACCCGCTTCTCCACCGAGTCAATTCGTGTGGGAGCCATTGTAGTCCTCTCCCCTCGGTGCGCGGCGCCGGAGAGAGCGACAAGGAGGTCCAGCAGTCCATGCTGCCATCGTCCTACCTCGTCGTGTGGCGTCGAAGAGAAGGACGAGGAGGTTGAGCAGTCCGTGCTGTCTTCGCCATCGCCTGATCTGGTTAAAGTTGGAGGTAAGCAGCTTCTTTGGGTTCATCCATCTATAGGATTCTATGAGGACTTGTGTTTTGATAATCTAGATGCCGCCACCGTCGGCGCCTCTAGCGCATCCACAAACTGGCGCAACCTCCCTCAGCTCCCCGCCCTCGCCCACAAGGACAAACACTAGGTCGCGCTGCCCCCACCCCACGATGCCGTCTGCGTTGATCTGAAGCCCGCAGAGGACGGGGATGAGGTGGGAGTGGAGATGCAAGTCGTCAGTAGACGGGAGGCGATGCCGTTGGTACGGGTCACACAGGTGTTGGGGTCGATGCAGAGCACCGGCGGAGGGTGCCATTTTCCTCGCGTGACTCGTCAGATCCGACCTTACGCCAGCGCCGGCTATTGAGGAGCCGTCACACTACAGCCCGATGGTGAGTCCATCATCCATTCATTCCTCTATGACTCGCAACTATCTGAATTAGCTGTCGTTTTCCATCCATGGATGATTAGTGTAGAATAGAATCCTGGTAGTGCTCTTGATTGGAAGTGCCATCGTGGGTTTGAGGATTGTGTAAAAGCTCACCTGATCGCTGTATTTGGATGGTTGCTTTAGATTCGTCTGCTTTTGGCTGTAGAGATTCTGACCAGGTTTAACCTTCGACATGGAGTGTCTAGCTTAGCACCATGTTACTGTACTTTGTGGTGGACACATGGAGCATGTTGATGGCTTCTAAGCATTTCTTGATCTTATGTGCTTGTTAGATTTTACTGGAAACCTCGTTGTCCTTGCGCTTTACCATTGTGAAGTTCAACACTATGTCCTGTGCATTCAGTACAGAACTATCAAACCTGCAGTTTTTCGACTTTTAGTTTTGCATGGATCATTAGTAATTTATAGTTGTATTTGGGTTGGTACTAGGACTGTTAAGTAAGACTATAGGGTCTCTTGTTAATTGTTGAGAGTTTGTCATTTTCAGCAAAGCAATGGTTCATATCTTGTGCTGTCGTTTTAAAAGAAAATTGTGTTGCTACCTTTTTTTTGGCTTGTGCACATTGACAGAGTGGATTCTTACTATTTCCTACTGTTTTTCAGCATCCATGGCCTGTGCAAATCATCAATCATCATGTTCGATGTCACCTCCCGGTTAAACTACAAGAACGTTCCCACATGGCAGAGACATCTGCAGGTATAGTATATATGCTCACCCAGAATATTTTCAGTTTCCACCTAGCTCCTATTCCATTAGTTGTCCTAAATTGATCTGACACATCTCTTGAATTATCCTTTATTGCAATCAGGGTGCGAGATATGTAGCTCTGTTGTACAAGTCTTGATACTAACAGTTTCACAATAATTATTAACATCCCTATTCGTGGCATTAATTATTTATTTCTAGAGATTTCTTTCTCATAGCTATTATATTCTATCCTTATCCATAAATTAATAATTTTTAATGATATCAGGCATTCTTATCTGGCAGACCAGGCAGGTGGCGACAACCATTTGGATGAACAGAGGCATGATCTTTACAATGAAGCACAAAGTTTGTCAGACAGAGTCGATATATCTAACTATCCAAGGTGTGCCTGATTATATTAAATGTTGTTCGCTTGCTTCCTTGACATATAGATGGTTTTCATTAACACCTCATCTCTATGTAGCTACCATTGATGAAGCACAAGATGGTGAAAATGTGGAAAATCATATTTCACTGGCCAAAATGTTAGAAGTGAACCAGGAAGTTAGTACTGCCAAAAGTAATAGTGTAAGGGGATCTCAATCGTGTAAAATCATATGTACTACTTAGTTAGAGCTTCCTAGGAGTTGTTTGTGCTATTTTTTTTAATGAAATCTTTGACTGGCATTTTTTTGGTAGGAGTAGATCTCAATATGCAGCTTATTGTTGTACCCTTTTTTCTACTCTTTTTGTTATCTCCATGTATTCATTCTATAGTTATCCTCATGTCTTTGCTCCTACGCCAGATGTATTCCATGAATGTGCACTCTACCACTGTTGCTAGAAGCAGCAACATACTACTTTCAGAGATATCACATACTAATTTCAGAGATAGGTCTAGAATGGAATCATTCCATCAAACACATATATAATTCTGTAGGTGTTGGAACCGTACACACAACACATCAACGGAAGTATCTGACAGAAAGTTGATAGCATTCTGTCACTTAGCCAAGTTTGGTCTCCTATACTGTAAATACTTTTGCAATTATTAATCAAGATAATGTTTAAACAGGTTGTGTTGCACCTATTACTCAAAGTGACTTAAATTCCAGTATACGTAATCAAGTTCGGTATCTTAGCAAAAGGTTGGTCAAAGGGATACTTCCTTACCTTTGGACAATTCCTACAACACCCTTGGTTACTTTATGCTAATGAAATTCTTCTCGGCTTATTTCTTAAGAACTGTATGCTGATATTGTGGGCACAATTAGATAGAGTTTAAGGTAATATATCAGAACTCAGACAGACCCCTTAGATAAGAAAACGAATCTTATATAATTCAACTGGGTACACAATGAAGGTTGGGATGGGTAAAGATTCGAGGACTGGCGACATCCCTCATTAGTCTCTCGGAGTCTCGACAGGGCTTATCCCTGTCGTCTTCTGTTGACTAAAAGTGACACATTTCTTTAAAATAGTTGTCTGGTCATTGTGTGGATATTTAAACACAGTAGATGTTATCTATATGTGTAATGCATCTTGTGACTAGATATATAATAACTCACTCCCACTCCTCTAAGTTTTAATGGTTTAATGGATTTGCGCTGCCTTACTCTCGGCTCCAATGAATCCGCCCTGCCTTACTGTCATTTATTCAGAGATTTTACTGGTTTGCTGATGTACAAAGTGTTGATCCCGTTCTTCTCATTTGATCAGAATATGCGTACACCATGATGGTCACTGAGAAATCTGGCATACAGATATGGCGTTGTGTGGTTGGAGGTGCTAATAGGTAGTGCACATGTGCAACAAATATAACTGGGAGGTGATATCGTAACATCGGCAAAAAATTACATCAGGGACAATTCTCTGGGCCCAGGGATCCTCGACATTAATCTGGATTTGGAAGATAAAGCCGCTGTCGATCATTGAGTTCTTGGAAATTGCTCTGCTATGTAGTTACCTGTCGCTGTGTGAGAGATTGTTGATGCGGCATGTTGTACTTGTGTTAAGCGAGTCAAAAGATAGGGCATGGGCGAGCTCCGCATCCTCGTCTGCTTCTGATCATTCTTCCAAGAAGGATAGCTCATGATGTATGTTTATATAAGTTCAGTTAGTGAAGGCAATAGCCGTTGTTCCCTTTACCTTGTTATTACTTATGGTGGGGATTTGTGGAGTCTGCACTTGTTCTTTCAAACTGGAATAACAATTTTTTGTGATGTTTATTTCTCAAGGATCCTAGCCCCTGTGCTCCTTTAGCTGAAGTGGAAACATTTTTGACAAGACAAGAACAGCTCCTATGAATATTAGGTGGTGCTCTGTGCTTCACTTTCAATTCAACTACTTTTGTTGTATTCATGGACTACTTTTTTGCCATTAATACAACTCATATAATTCTGCAAAATGATAGGTACTTTGGCACTGTTAAGCTTAGGAATCAGAATTCGGACCTAGCTTATACTGCCTTGTCATATTGATTAATGGACTGGATACATGAACTCTAGATTACACTTTTGACAGTTTCAATTTCCAACTAATTATATTGTAATTTCTATGCAAATATCCGCAGTTTTAATCATGGTCCGCTAATTCATTCTTGACTTGGATGATAAATATAGTTCGATTTATACTTAGTGTGTTTTATCATTATATTCAATTTCATAATGCTTAGGTTATTTAAAAAATGAAATGCCTTTGTAACAGATGAGTTTTCGTCCGAAACTCTGATAGTTTGAAAGAGATTGTCCATTTTGTACACGAAGTGCATCCAGTTTTTGTCGTAACCCTCTCTACTTTTTTGCACATGCTATGTGGGTGAAATTATGATACCATGCCAACTTTCAACCTTGCCGTAACCCTCTCTAGGTCTTTCCAATAGGGTAGGTCCCAAAATATAGATTTCTTCTTCCACATGGGTGCGCGTCCGTCACCGTCATTCGGAACAGGTTGTCCACCAGGACCCTTTTCAAAGACCACCTTCAAATCCTTGACCATATCATGTACACCAGCACCAGTTCGGTGGCGAGGCTTCGTCCGGTGATCCGCCTCACCTTTGAAATGCTTGCCTTTCTTTCTTACGGGATGCCTTCTTGGAAAAATCGACGATGTCCCAGGTACACATTCTTCTTACAATTAGCCAAATATATATTGTCGGTATCATCCAAACAGTGCATGCATGCGCGGTATCCCTTATTTGTCTGTCCTGAAAGGTTACTGAGAGCAGACCAATCATTCATGGTCACGAACAGCAACGCCTTTAGGTCAAATTCTTTCCTCATGTGCTCATCCCACGCACGTACACCTGTTCCATTCCACAGTTGTAAGAGTTCTTCAACTAATGGCCTTAGGTACACATCAATGTCGTTGCCGGGTTGCTTAGGGCCTTGGATGAGCACTGGCATCATAATGAACTTTCGCTTTATGCACAACCAAGGAGGAAGGTTATACAAATATAGAGTCACAGGCCAGGTGATATGGTTGCTGCTCTGCTCCCCAAAAGGATTAATGCCATCTGCGCTTAGACCAAACCATACGTTCCTTGCGTCATCTGCAAACTCCTTCCCGTACTTTCTTTCGATTTTTCTCCACTGCGACCCGTCAGCGGGTACTCTCAACTTTCCATCTTTCTTACGGTCTTCTCTGTGCCATCGCATCGCCTTGGCATGCTCTTTGTTTTGGAACAAACATTTCAAACGTGGTATTATAGGAGCATACCACATCACCTTGGCAGGAATCTTCTTCTTGGGGCGCTCGCCCTCGACATCACCAGGGTCATCGCGGTTGATCTTATAGCACAATGCACCGCATACCGGGCAAGCGTTCAAATCCTCGTACTCACCGAGGTAGAGGATGCAATCATTAGGGCATGCATGTATCTTCTGCACCTCTAACCCTAGAGGGCAGACAGCCTTCTTTGCTTCGTATGTACTCTCGGGCAATTTGTTGTCCTTTGGAAGCATATTCTTTATCATTACCGGCAACTTTCCAAATCCCTTGTCAAATACACCATTCTCTGCCTTCCATTGCAGCAATTCCAGTGTGGTGCCCAGATTTTTCTTGTCACCTATGCAATTCGGGTACAACAATTTTTTGTGATCCTCTAACATGCGCTGCAACTTCTTCTCCAAATCACTTGCGCAGTTTCTCTTTGCATCGGCAATGGCCCGACCTAGATCATCAACGGGCTCATCCGATGCCTCTTCTTCAGCTTCTTCCCGCATTACCGGCTCAGCTTCTTCCCGCATTACCGACTCAGCTTCTTCCCTCATTGTTGTATCATCGTATTGAGGGAACCCATGGCCAGGATAGCTGTCGTCGTCCTCTTCTTCTTCATTGTCTTCCATCATAACCCCTCTTTCTCCGTGCTTGGTCCAAACATTATAGTAGGGCATGAAACCGGACTCAAACAGGTGGACGTGAATTGTTCTTGACGTAGAGTAATTGTGACCATTCTTACAGCCAGCACATGGACAAGGCATAAAACCATCCGCCCCGCTTGTTTGCCTCAGCCTCAAGCAGAAAAGTATGCATGCCATTAATGAACTCGGGAGAGCATCGGTCATCGTACATCCATTGCCGGCTCATCTTCAATACACAGCACCGAAAACACCAAATTAATACAATACATAAAGTTCATACAACACTTAAATGCAACAAACAAATAACTCTCTAGCTAAAGAATTTAAATGCAACAACAAATGCGATCAAGATCGCAACTAAGGTAACAATTAATCCAACAGCATAATGATACCAAGCCTCACTATGAATGGCATATTTTCTAATCTTTCTAATCTTCAAGCGCATTTTCTCCATCTTAATCTTGTGATCATCGACGACATCGGCAACATGCAACTCCAATTCCATCTTCTACCCCTCAATTCTTTTCAATTTTTCTTTCAAATCCTCGTTTTCTCTTTCAACTAAATTTAACCTCTCGATAATAGGGTCGGTTGGAATTTCCGGTTCAACTACCTCCTACATACAAATATCTATGTCAGCTTGATGGGCATAATTTGTCATAAACACGAAATGCAACAAATAGTTTTAAAAGAGAATATACCACATCCGAATCATAACAAGGACGAGGGCCAACGGGGACGGATATCAAAACCATGGCACTATGTATAACAAACAACATACAGGTAAGATAATTATATGAGTAACTATATATCCAAATCACACAAACATCAATTTTTTATATAAAATTTCATGAACAAGAGGCTCACCACAAGGTGGTGCCGGCGACGGGATGGTGCAGGCGATTGACGATGGTTATGACGGAGATTTAGAAGGCACTAAGTAAACCACACCTACATATGCAAACTAAGTGTTATTCTGACCTCAATTTGCATGTAAATCAAATACTACCACATATAATTCCTCCCAAATTACTAAAACCCACAATTAATCACTATATAAACCAATGCAAGAGCTAATCTAGCAATGAGAGATGAAAGGACAAAGTTGCTAACCTTTGTGATCATTTGAATGGATGGGGGCCTGTAAATCTTGACAAATTTGGGGCAAATTTTGTGATGAACTCGAGAGGAAGAAGGGAAGAACAGAGGAGAGGGAGAGGGGAAAGGGGGAAGAACAGAGTGCTGGTGGATGAAGGGTTTATATAGGACGACCTTTAGTACCGGTTCGTGGCACGAACCGGTACTAAAGGTGCTGGAGGGGCCCCACTCTAACAACATCCTGCCACCACTCTCATTAGTACCGATTCGTGGCATGAACCGGTGCTAAAGGTTCGCCACGAACCGGTACTAAAGATCTCCTCCCGCCTAGCCGTTGGAACCGGCACTAATGGACACATTAGTGCCGGTTCTGTTACAAACCGGGACTAATGTGTCTCACATTTGACCCTTTTTCTACTAGTGTAGTAATTCCTCTAATAATTATGGCAATTCCTACAACAATTCTTATGGAAATTTTAATAAGATGCCCTCTGAATTTGAGACTAGTGTTAAGGAGTTTATGAATTCACAAAAGAATTTCAATGCTTTGCTTAAAGAAAAATTGCTTAAGGTTGATGAATTGGCTAGGAACGTTGATAGAATTTATCTTGATGTTGATTCTTTGAAACTTAGATCTATTCCACCTAAGCATGATATCAATGAGTCTCTCAAAGCCATGAGAATTTCCATTGATGAGTGCAAAGAAAGAACCGCTAGGATGCATGCTGATACGTCTCCAACGTATCTATAATTTTTGATTGCTCCATGCTACTTTATCTACTGTTTTGGACTATATTTGGCTTTATTTTCCACTTTTATATTATTTTTGGGACTAACCTATTAACCGGAGGCCCAGCCCAAAATTGATGTTTTTTTGCCTATTTCAGTATTTCGAGGAAACAGAATATCAAACGGAGTCCAAACGGAATGAAACCTTCGGGAACGTGATCTTCGCACCGAACGTGATCCAGGAGACTTGGACCCTACTCCAAGAAGTTTCCGGGGAGGTCACGAGGGTGGAGGGCGCCCCCCTGGGCGCGCCCCCCTGCCTCGTGGGCCCCTCGGAGCTCCACCGACGTGCTCCTTCCTCCTATATATACCTACGTACCCCCATTAGACCAAGACGGAGCCAAAAACCTAATTCCACCGCCGCAACTTCCTGTATCCACGAGATCCCATCTTGGGGCCTGTTCCGGAGCTCCGCCGGAGAGGGAATCCATCACGGAGGGCTTCTACGTTAACACCATAGCCCTTCCGATGAAGTGTGAGTAGTTTACTTCAGACCTTCGGGTCCATAGCTAGTAGCTAGATGGCTTCTTCTCTCTTTTTGGATCTCAATACAATGTTCTCCCCCTCTCTCGTGGAGATCTATTCGATGTAATCTTCTTTTTGCGGTGTGTTTGTTGAGACCGATGAATTGTGGGTTTATGATCCAACTTATCTATGAATAATATTTGAATCTTCTCTGAATTCTTTTATGTATGATTGAGTTATCTTTGCAAGTCTCTTCGAATTATCCGTTTGGTTTGGCCAACTAGATTGGTAGTTCTTGCAATGGGAGAAGTGCTTAGCTTTGGGTTCAATCTTGCGGTGTCCTTACTCAGTGACAGAAAGAGTTGCAAGGCACGTATTGTATTGTTGCCATCGAGGATAACAAGATGGGGTATTTATCATATTGCATGAATTTATTCCTCTACATCATGTCATCTTGCTTAAGGCGTTACTCTGTTTTTAACTTAATACTCTAGATGCATGCTGGATAGCGGTCGATGAGTGGAGTAATAGTAGTAGATGCAGGCAGGAGTCGGTCTACTTGTCACGGACGTGATGCCTATATACATGATCATACCTAGATAACCTCATAACTATGCTCAATTCTATCAATTGCTCAACAGTAATTTGTTCACCCACCGTAGAATATCTATGCTCTTGAGAGAAGCCACTAGTGAAACCTATGGCCCCCGGGTCTATTCTCATCATATCAATCTCCATTACTTTATTTTACTTGTTTTGCTTTTACTTTTCACTTTGCATCTTTATACCAAAAATACCAAAAATATTATCTCTATCAGATCTCACTCTCGTAAGTGACCGTGAAGGGATTGACAACCCCTAAGCGTTGGTTGCGAGTTGCTACCGTTTTGTGCAGGTACGAGGGACTTGCGCGTGACCTCCTACTGGATTGATACCTTGGTTCTCAAAAACTGAGGGAAATACTTACGCTACTGTGCTGCATCACCCCCTCCTCTTCGGGGAAAACCAACGCTAGCTCGAGACGTAGCAAGAAGGATTTCTGGCGCCGTTGCCGGGGAGGCCTACGCCAAGTCAAGTCAAGATTTACTCTCCCGTCAACGAGCCATTTCTGGCGCCGTTGCCGGGGAAGCCTACGCAAAAGTCAACATACCAAGTACCCATCACAATCTCTATCTCTCGCATTACATTATTTGCCATTTGCCTCTCGTTTTCCTCTCCCCCACTTCACCCTTGCCGTTTTATTCGCCCTCTCTTTCCCTTTGCCTTTTGTTTGCTCGTGTGTTAGTTTGCTTGCTTGTTCGTCACGATGGCCTTACCTAATTTTGGTGATCTTCACCTTAAAAGGCTAGAAGATATCGAAAACAATGTCAGGAAGTTTATGGTCTTGCAATTTGAGCATAATAATTTCTTTAGAAACGAGCTTAAGGAACAAAAGAGTTTTATGAGTTATATGAATAAAGAGCTCGATGATATGTCCAAAGAATTTGATGGTGTAAGAGCCCAAATTGCTCATCTTGAAAAAATGACCGCTGAAATTTCGGATATGCAAGCCACCTTAGTCAATAAGATGGCCGCTAAACCGAATAACTATGAGAATCAAGATGAAGATCTAAAAGTTATTGATGTGTCCCCTATTAAATCGTTGTTTTGCAATGTGAATCTTGATGAATCTGATTATGATCTTCCCTTACCTAGAAGGCGTTCTAAGAATTCTGAGTTTTTAGATCCTGATGATGAAATTGATAAAAAAGGGATTGAAAGAAATAAAAATCTAGATATTGCTAAACCCACTATTTTGGATCTCAAGGAATTTAACTATGAAAATTGCTCTTTAATTGATTGTATTTCCTTGTTGCAATCCGTGTTAAATTCTCCTCATGCTTATAGTCGAAATAAGGCCTTTACCGAACACATTGTTGACGCCTTAATGCAATCTTATGAAGAAAAGCTTGAGTTGAAAGTTTCTATCCCTAGAAAACTCCATGATGAGTGGGAACCTACAATTAAGATTAAAATTAAAAATTATGAGTTTCATGCTTTGTGTGATTTGGGTGCTAGTGTCTCTACTATCCCCAAAGCTTTGTGTGATTTGCTAGATTTCCGTGACTTTGATGATTGCTCTCTAAACTTGCATCTTGCGGATTCCACTATTAAAAAGCCTATGGGAAGAATTAATGATGTTCTTATTGTTGCAAATAGGAATTATGTGCCCGTAGATTTTATCGTTCTTGATATAGATTGCAATCCTTCATGTCCTATTATTCTTGGTAGACCTTTCCTTAGAACGATTGGTGCAATTATTGATATGAAGGAAGGGAATATTAAATTCCAATTTCCCTTAAAGAAGGGCATGGAACACTTTCCTAGAAAGAAAATAAAATTACCATATGAATCTATCATGAGAGCCACTTATGGATTGCCTACCAAAGATGGCAATACCTAGATCTATCCTTGCTTTTATGCCTAGCTAGGGGCGTTAAACGATAGCGCTTGTTGGGAGGCAACCCAATTTTATTTTGTGTTTTTTGTTTTTGGTTCTGTTTAGGAATAAATAATCCATCTAGATTCTGTTTAGATGTGGTTTTATCTTTTAATTAGTGTTTGTGCCAAGTTAAACCTATTAGATCTTCTTGGAAGATAGTTATTTGATCTTGCTGTAATTTCCAGAATCTTTGCGCTCAGTGCCCGAATTGTCAAAAATCACCAGAACGTGATAAAATAGTGATTCCAATTGCTGCTGATCAATAAACAAATTTCCCAGGTCGTCTAATTTTGGTAGAATTTTTTGGGTTCCAGAAGTTTGCGTTAGTAACAGATTACTACAGACTGTTCTGTTTTTGACAGATTCTGTTTTGCGTGTGTTGTTTGCTTATTTTGATGAATCTATGGCTAGTAAAATAGTTTATAAACCATAGAGAAGTTGGAATACAGTAGGTTTAACACCAATACAAATAAAGAACAAGTTCACTACAGTACCTTAAAGTAGTCTTTTGTTTTCTTTCTCTAACGGAGCTCACGAGATTTCTATTGAGTTTTGTGTTGTGAAGTTTTCAAGTTTTGGGTGAATTCTTTTGATGGATTATGGAACAAGGAGTGGCAAGAGCCTAAGCTTGGGGATGCCCATGGCACCCCCAAGATAATCCAAGGACACCAAAAAGTCAAAGCTTGGGGATGCCCCGGAAGGCATCCCCTCTTTCGTCCACTTCCATCGGTAATTTACTTGGAGCTATATTTTTATTCACCACATGATATGTGTTTTGCTTGGAGCGTCTTGTATTATTTGTGTCTTTGCTTGTTAGTCTACCACAATCATCCTTGCTGTACACACCTTTTGAGAGAGCCATGTATGAATTGAAATTTGTTAGAATACTCTATGTGCTTCACTTATATCTTTTGAGCTTGATAGTTTACTCTATGTGCTTCACTTATATCTTTTTGAGCGTGATAATTTTTGCTCTAGTGCTTCACTTAGATCTTTTAGAGCACGGTGGTGGTTTGTTTTAAAGAAACTTGATCTCTCATGCTTCACTTAGATTATTTTGAGAGTCGTTAATAGCATGGTAATTTGCTTAATGTTAATATACTTGGTATTCAAGATATGTGAAACTTTCTTTTTAGTGGGTTGAATACTAAGATAAGTTTGATGCTTGATAATTGTTTTGAGATATGGAGGTGATAATATCATAGTCGTGCTAGTTGAGTAGTTGTGAATTTGAGAAATACTTGTGTTGAAGTTAGCAAGTCCCGTAGCATGCACGTATGGTTAAAGTTGTGTAACAAATTTGAAGCATGAAGTGTACCTGGCTTGTGCATCCTTATGAGTGGCGGTCGGGGACGAGCGATGGTCTTTTCCTACCAATCTATCCCCCTAGGAGCATGCGCGTAGTACTTGATTTTTGATGACTTCTAAATTTTTGCAATAAGTATATGAGTTCTTTTGACTAATGTTGAGTCCATGGATTATACGCACTTTTACCTTTCCGCCATTTGCTAGCCTCTTCGGTACCGTGCATTGCCCTTTCTCACATTGAGAGTTGGTGCAAACTTCGCCGGTGCATCCAAACCCCGTGATATGATACGCTCTTTCACACATAAACCTCCCTATATCTTCCTCAAAACAGCCACCATACCTACCTATCATGGCATTTCCATAGCCATTCCGAGATATATTGCCATGCAACTTCCATCATCATCATCATCATGACATGCTTTACTTTTGTCATATTGCCATTGCATGATCTTGTAGTTGACATCGTATTTGTGGCAAAGCCACCATGCATTATTTTTCATACATGTCACTCTTGATTCATTGCACCATCCCGGTACACCGCCGGAGGCATTCATATAGAGTCATATCTTGTTCTAGTATCGAGTTGTAATCATTATGTTGTAATCAATAGAAGTGTGATGATCATCATTATTAGAGCATTGCCCAATCAAAAAAAGAGAGAAAGGCCAAAAAGAAAAAAAGAAAGGCCCAAAAAAAGAGAGAAAATAAAAAGGGCAATGCTACTATCTCTTTTTCCACACTTGTGCTTCAAAGTAGCACCTTGTTCTTCATGTAGTGAGTCTCATATATTGTGCTTCAAAGTAGCACCATGATTTTCATATAGTGAGTCTCATAAGTTGTCTTGTTCATACTAGTGGGAATTTTTCATTATAGAACTTGGCTTGTATATTCCAACGATGGGCTTCCTCAAAATGCCCTAGGTCTTCATGAGCAAGCAAGTTGGATGCACACCCACTAGTTTTCTTTTGTTGAGCATTCTTAGCTCTAGTGCATCCGTTGCATGGCAATCCCTACTCCTTGCATTAACATCAATTGATGGGCATCTCCATAGCTCATTGATTAGCCTCGTTGATGTGAGACTTTCTCCTTTTTTGTCTTCTCCACACAATCCCCATCATCATATTCTATACCACCCATAGTGCTATGTCCATGGCTCGCGCTCATGTATTGCATGAAGGTTGAAAAAGTTTGAGATTATTTGAGTATGAAACAATTGCTTGGCTTGTCATCGGGGGTATAGAAGTTGGGAACATCTTTGTGTGACGAAAATGAAGCATAGCCTAACTATATGATTTTGTAGGGATGAACTTCCTTTGGCCATGTTATTTTGAGATGACATAATTGTTTGATTAGTATGCTTGAAGTATTATCATTTTTATGTCAATATGAACTTTTGTCTTGAACCTTTCGGATCTGAATATTCATACCATGATTAAGAAGATTTACATTGAAATTATGCCAAAGTATCACTCCGCATCAAAAATTCTCTTTTTATCATTTACCTACTCGAGGACGAGCAGGAATTAAGCTTGGGGATGCCTGATACGTCTCCAACGTATCTATAATTTTTGATTGCTCCATGCTACTTTATCTACTGTTTTGGACTATATTGGGCTTTATTTTCCACTTTTATATTATTTTTGGGACTAACCTATTAACCGGAGGCCCAGCCCAGAATTGCTGTTTTTTGCCTATTTCAGTATTTCGAGGAAACAGAATATCAAACGGAGTCCAAACGGAATGAAACCTTCGGGAACGTGATCTTCTCACCGAACGTGATCCAGGAGACTTGGACCCTACTCCAAGAAGTTTCCGGGGAGGTCACGAGGGTGGAGGGCGCCCCCCCTGGGCGCGCCCCCTGCCTCGTGGGCCCCTCGAAGCTCCACCGACGTGCTCCTTCCTCCTATATGTACCTACGTACCCCCATTAGACCAAAGACGGAGCCAAAAACCTAATTCCACCGCCGCAACTTCCTATATCCACGAGATCCCATCTTGGGGCCTGTTCCGGAGCTCCGCCGGAGAGGGCATCCATCACGGAGGGCTTCTACATCAACACCATAGCCCTTCCGATGAAGTGTGAGTAGTTTACTTCAGACCTTCGGGTCCATAGCTAGTAGCTAGATGGCTTCTTCTCTCTTTTTGGATCTCAATACAATGTTCTCCCCCTCTCTCGTGGAGATCTATTCGATGTAATCTTCTTTTTGCGGTGTGTTTGTTGAGACCGATGAATTGTGGGTTTATGATCCAACTTATCTATGAATAATATTTGAATCTTCTCTGAATTCTTTTATGTATGATTGAGTTATCTTTGCAAGTCTCTTCGAATTATCCGTTTGGTTTGGCCAACTAGATTGGTAGTTCTTGCAATGGGAGAAGTGCTTAGCTTTGGGTTCAATCTTGCGGTGTCCTTACTCAGTGACAGAAAGAGTTGCAAGGCACGTATTGTATTGTTGCCATCGAGGATAACAAGATGGGGTATTTATCATATTGCATGAATTTATTCCTCTACATCATGTCATCTTGCTTAAGGCGTTACTCTGTTTTTAACTTAATACTCTAGATGCATGCTGGATAGCGGTCGATGAGTGGAGTAATAGTAGTAGATGCAGGCAGGAGTCGGTCTACTTGTCACGGACGTGATGCCTATATACATGATCATACCTAGATAACCTCATAACTATGCTCTCAACAGTAATTTGTTCACCCACCGTAGAATATCTATGCTCTTGAGAGAAGCCACTACTGAAACCTATGGCCCCCGGGTCTATTCTCATCATATCAATCTCCATTAATTTATTTTACTTGTTTTGCTTTTACTTTTTACTTTGCATCTTTATACCAAAAATACCAAAAATATTATATCTATCAGATCTCACTCTCATAAGTGACCGTGAAGGGATTGACAACCCCTAAGCGTTGGTTGCGAGTTGCTACCGTTTTGTGGAGGTACGAGGGACTTGCGCGTGACCTCCTACTGGATTGATACCTTGGTTCTCAAAAACTGAGGGAAATACTTACGCTATTGTGATGCATCACCCCCTCCTCTTCGGGGAAAACCAACGCTAGCTCGAGACGTAGCACATGCTAAGAAATATTGCTTTGTGAAAGCCTGTTCTTCTAGTTTCTATGAAAATAAAGATGAAGATCTAAAAGTTATTGATGTGTATCCTATTAAATCTTTGTTTTGCAATATGAATCTTGATAATGATGGGACTGAAGATGGGCCACCTTTACCTAGAAGGCGTTCCAAAAATTCGGAGTTTTTAGATCTTGATGCAAAAATTGGTAAAAGTGGGATTGAAGAGGTCAAAACTTTAGATATCAATGAACCCACTATTTTGGATTTCAAGGAATTTAATTATGATAATTGCTCTTTGATAGATTGTATTTCCTTGTTGCAATCCGTGCTAAATTATCCTCATGCTTATAGTCAAAATAAAGCTTTTACTAAACATATTGTTGATGCTTTGATGCAATCTTATGAAGAAAAACTTGAGTTGGAAGTTTCTATCCCTAGAAAAGTTTGTGATGAGTGGGAACCTGCTATTAAAATTAAAGTTAAAGATCATGAATGCTATGCTTTGTGTGATTTGGGTGCTAGTGTTTCCACGATTCCGAAAATTTTATGTGATTTGCTAGGATTCCGTGAATTTGATGATTGTTCTTTAAACTTGCACCTTGCGGATTCCAGTATTAAGAAACCTATGGGAAGAATTAATGATGTTCTTATTGTTGCAATAGGAACTATGTGCCCATAGATTTCATTGTTCTTGATATAGATTGCAATCTTTCATGTCCTATTATTCTTGGTAGACCTTTCCTTAGAACGATTGGTGCAATTATTGATATGAAGGAAGGGAATATTACATTCCAATTTCCATTAAGGAAATGCATGGACCACTTCCCTAGAAAGAAAATTAAATTAACATATGAATCTATTATGAGAGCTACTTATGGATTGCCTACCAAAGATGGCAATACCTAGATCTATCCTTGCTTTTATGCCTAGCTAGGGGCGTTAAACGATAGCGCTTGTTGGGAGGCAACCCAATTTTATTTTTATTACTTGCTTTTTGCTCCTGTTTAGTAATAAATAATTTATGTAGCCTCTGTTTTGGTTGTGTTTTTTGTGTTTAATTAGTGTTTGTGCCAAGTAGAACCGTTGGGAAGACTTGGGGAAAGTCTTTTTGATCTTGCTGTAAAAAACAGAAACTTTCGCGCTCACGAGAATTCCTGCCATTTTTATTTGGAGAGTTATATTTAGTTAATTATTTTTTGAAGATGATTAATAGATAAATTAATCACGTCCAGAAATTTATTTTAGAATTTTTGGGGTTCCATAAGTTTGCGTTAGCTACAGATTACTACAGACTGTTCTGTTTTTGACAGATTCTGTTTTTCGTGTGTTGTTTGCTTATTTTGATGTATCTATGGCTAGTAAAAGAGGTTATAAACCATAGAGAAGTTGTAAGACAGTAGGTTTAACACCAATAAAAATCAATAATGAGTTCATTACAGTACCTTGAAGTGGTGTTTTGTTTTCTTTCACTAACGGAGCTCATGACATTTTCTATTTAAGTTTTGTGTTGTGGAGTTTTCAAGTTTTGGGTAAAGATCTGATGGATTATGGAACAAGGAGTGGCAAGAGCCTAAGATTGGGGATTGAGGGAGTCCTGGATTAGGGGGTCTCCGGACAGCCGGATTATATTCTTTGGCCGGACTGTTAGACTATAAAGATACAAGATTGAAGACTTCGTCTCGTATCCGGATGGGACTCTACTTGGCGTGGAAGGCAAGCTATGCAACACGGATATGGATATCTCCTCCTTTGTAACCGACCTTGTGT
Organism: Triticum aestivum; assembly: GCF_018294505.1. Classification (NCBI taxonomy): domain Eukaryota; kingdom Viridiplantae; phylum Streptophyta; class Magnoliopsida; order Poales; family Poaceae; genus Triticum; species Triticum aestivum. Next base: position 36,112,711 of record NC_057812.1, read on the forward strand.
AACCCTAACTCTCTCCGGTGTCTATATAAACCGAAGGGTTTTAGTCCGTAGGACAACAACCACAACATACAATCATACCATAGGCTAGCTTCTAGGGTTTAGCCTCTCTGATCTCATGGTAGATCTACTCTTGTACTACCCATATCATCAATATTAATCAAGCAGGACGTAGGGTTTTACCTCCATCAAGAGGGCCCGAACCTGGGTAAAACATCGTGTCCCCTACCTCCTGTTACCATCCGGCCTAGACTCACAGTTCGGGACCCCTTACCCGAGATCCGCCGGTTTTGACACCGACATTGGTGCTTTCATTGAGAGTTCCGCTGTGCCATCGCCATCAGGAAGGATGTCTCATCCCGTCTTTAAAGACGGCACTGTTGCTGAGGGAGCTTTGGCTATCGGCCAAACTCTCCGGCTAGGTGGTTTTCTTATGACCGCCTGTTCGGCCGCCACGCCAATGATGACTTCTCGGGTCATCGAAAGCAATCTTCACGTCAACTCGGAACTCGCCGAGCAGTTAGATCCAATGAATCTCTCTTCCCTGAACGAGCTCTTGGATCGCATCGCCGCCCTGGGAGTCGCTACAGACTACGATCAGATTGGGCCTAAACCCGATCTGAGAGAGATCAACTCTCCCCAGGTCACCCATCACGTTGAAGTGGTGGAGGAACAATGAGGCAACCCTTCATCTATCTTAAGGACTAGCTATGTCCAGATTCCCGATCCCTCCAAGCCGGATACCCGCGGAGGGGAGGACGTCACTCAAGGCCTGAAACTAGAATCGGGCAGCGGGCTAGATTTATCGGAAAACATCCAAGAATCCAAACTTCTGAGTCCGGAAACTCCTTGGCCCCTGAGTCTCAGATTGGGTGAGGATTCGGATTCAATTCCACCCACCCACCCAAACATACGCGATCAATCCCAAATTAGGCAAGAGCCCGAAGAAACAGTACACCATTACTGGGCCAGATTCCTCCTGGTCATGAACAGGATAAAGGACTGCCGCGAGGAAGACGCAATTGCATTCTTCTGCAATAATTGCATGGACAAGGGAATCCTCAACGCCATAAGTCGTCGCGAAATTACACGCTTTGCCGACTTGGTGTCCATAGTACGAAAGTACTATGCGACGGAAAGCGCCTGGAAAACCGAAATAAAATTTTGGGATAATCCGGCCCTGAATACAAACCCAGTCCGAAATAAAAGGGTGCATCATCACAATACACCTGGGTTAACTACCAAAAAGCAAAAGCCCTCTACGGGGCAAGGAACCATACTGGAGGGATGGCTCAACGGACCCTGCAAAATTCATAGTACAGCGGATGCAATACCAACGCACAGCCTTAGAGCATGTTGGATACTCCGGCAGGTGGCCAAAAGTGGTGAGGATCTACTCCTCCCAAATACTATAGAGCACCATCCTGTGGAAAACAATACGGTGTTAACGGTCTTTGAGACCTTCGCGTCAAAAAATAGACGCAAGCGAACACTCCGCAGCATGGCCGAAATCTGCCACGTAGCAGAAATAAATCCTTGAAGTGACACGGCTATTACCTTCAATGCCAGTGACGAACCTAAATTCCGAACAGCCCGAGCACCAGCCGCACTGGTCCTCAGTCCAATCGTGGACGGCTTTCAACTCACCAAGGTACTCATGGACGGCGGCAACGGATTAAACCTCATCTATGAGGAAACTCTTCAAAAGATGGAAATAGACTGGTTTACTATGTGTCCACTGTCCTTACTCCATGCAAATCACGGTACCCACATTATCAAAAGATAGCGTACACGGTATTTATGGCATCCCGGAAGCTGCGACACTACTTTCAAGAGTGTTCGATAATGGTAGCCTTGGAAGTACCACTTAACGATATTATAAACAACCGTGACGCGATGGGCCAGATTGCCAAATGGGCCATTGAGCTCCTCTCGTTCGACATAACTTACAAGCCACGCCAAGCTATTAAGTCGCAAGTTTTGTCTGACTTCGTCGTTGAGTGGACGGAAGCCGAACTCCCTAAAGAGTATGGCACATATTCAAACTGGATCATGCACTTCGACGGCTCCAAAATGTTGGCTGGTCTGGGGGCTGGCGTTGTTTTGACGTCCCCAACAGGAGATACCGTTCAATACGTACTACAGATAATGTATATGGACTCCAACAACGCAGCCGAATATGAGGCCCTTCTACATGGTCTCCGGATGGCAGTATCCATGGGCATTCAACGCCTAGAGGTGCGCGGGGATTCGAACCTCACGATATCCCAAATAAATGGAGACTTTGATGCCAAGGATCCAAAAATGGCAGCTTATCACAATGCCGTCCTACAAATGTCAGATCGGTTCGAGGGGCTCGAATTTCACCATGTGGCTCGGGAAAACAATTAGGCGGCGGATATCCTCACCCGCATCGGCGCAAAAACGCGACGCGGTCCCTCCCAACATATTTCTGGAAAGCCTCTTCAAGCCATCCGTAGCATGGGAAGGGGACACCGGTAACAACAGTCCGGACCCGGCCAAAATACCCGATACCGAACTCCCTGACATAATCGGAGGCTACGCCACCGAAATAACACATTCAGCCCATGAAATAATGGCCATTATTGCCCCGTGGACAGAACCATTCCTGGCCTACCTAACTAGACAGGAACTTCCGGAGGACCACAATGAGGCACGCTGCATAGTGCGGCAATCCAAGGCCTACAGGGTCCATGAGGGAGAATTGTACAAAAAAAGCGCTACCGGAGTCCTTCAAAGGTGCATCTCCGAACAGGAAGGGCGGAACCTTTTGGCAGAAATTCACGCCGGACTCGGCGGTCATCACGCCACAGCCCGGGCTCTAGTAAGCAAGGCCTTCCGTACAGGATTCTATTGGCCAACGGCCCGGGCAGATGCACAGGACTTGGTCCAACGTTGCGCCGGTTGCCAGCTCTTTGCAAATCAAAGCCACATGCCACCCACCGCCCTCCAAACAATCCCCATTACATGGACCTTCGCGGTCTGGGGGCTTGACATGGTTGGACCCCTTAAAGGGGAACCCACAAGCAAAAATACTTATTGGTCATGGTGGATAAATTCACCAAATGGATAGAGGCTAAACCGGTTAAAACAGCCGAATCCGGACCGGTGATAGATTTCATATCCGGGGTTGTACACCGTTACGGCATCCCCCACAGCATCATCACTGATAACAGCATGAACTTCACGGCTGACGAGGTAAAACTCTGGTGCAGCAAAATGGGCATCAAGCTCGATTATGCTTCAGTCTATCACCCACAAACCAACGGTCAAGTCGAACGAGCAAATGGTCTTATAATGAGTGGCATTAAACCCAGATTAGTGCGCTCCTTAATGGAGTCTGACATGCACTGGGTAGAGGAGCTCGACTCTGTACTCTAGGGGCTGCGGACCACGCCGAATCGTAGTACCGGATATACACCGTTTTTTATGGTGTACGGTGCAGATGTAGTCCTGCCCTATGACATAATTCATGACTCACCTCGAGTGCGCATGTACGAAGAAAGAGAAGCCGAGCTCGATCGGCAGGACAGTCTGGACACCTTGGAGGAAGAGCGCGATGTAGCCAAAGCCCGTTCCGCATTTTACCAGCAACAGACTCGCAGATACCAAAACAGAGAAGTACGGGCCAAAACTTATAACGTTGGCGAACTAGTTCTACGACTGCCGGATAAGAAAAAGAACAAGCTTGAGCCCAAATGGGAAGGTCCCTTCATTATCGACCAAGTTCTGACCGGTGGAGCGTACCGACTGCAGGATGCGTCGACTAGTCGACTCGAGCCGAACCCATGGAATGCAGCCAGGCTTCGAAGATTCTACGCCTAGCATTGGACTCTATGTTAGTCCCCTCCCTTTGTCCATTTTCTGCATCTGCATCATCTGTCTTGTTTCCCTTTCTTTCTTTTATTTCTCTTGGCCTTCAAGGGTCACCTTGTGCCTGACTCATACATTACAGATGCGCTAGCCGCACTCTTCATACCTGGGGGCTTCTTTCACAGAAGCTTAAATTATTTACCTGGGCCTCACGCCCAACACATGTGTTATACTTCCGCATGTACCTTTTTTTCACCATTATATGCATTGATATGACTTAAGTTTTGGACAAGCTGGGTTGCTTGGCTCTTGTATTTATGCCCTACGTTCCCGTTAATTCGGCTAGGGCATAAGGGGAGCACCTCTGCGATTGATACCGTCGGGTCAGCCGGACGTGTACCTCAGACTGGGTGAAACCAAAAGCTAGCGCTCTTAAGGGAATATTCAGTCGATGAACAAAAGATGACTTTTATTTATTGTCCATATTTTCCCCCGGATGCTTTTTCTGCGCTTCTTGTCGCAGTCCAGACATGCACTTTAGGGCATGCTTACCCAGGGAAAGGAACCCTTAATGGAACTATTCTCCCTGGAAGATGTTTCTTACTACCCATGTAATATAACATAACTAGTTGGGCACTTGTCTGATAAAGCACTAATGACCCCTACGCCTGGTCTCCACGCATGCCCCGGTTCTTACATAACCGAGAGGGTATTCGGATACACTTCGGACCGTCGGGTCCCGAGGTCGAAGCGAAAAGGTCCGCCACGACAAACGATCTACAATCCGGCTAGAAGGCATTATACATGTCATTTTAAAATTACATAGTCAATTTGACTGGTTGAATTCCTCTTCAATACCATCCAAAAGGCTGTCTAGTCTACAGTCCTATTGGGAATACTTTGCGGCCAATTCTACTTGACCGTACACTAAGCTCACAGGGATCTCCTTCCCATCGAGCCCCACAGGTCCGATTTCGGCCATGTGGTTCGGGTCAGCCTTCGTGTACCGTGTCTTCACCATTGCCCAGGCTTCCCTGGCGCCCTGACGGCAGGCCGATATCTTCCATAATCAGAAGCGCCGCCATGCTCCCTTTAGCTTTTCTGCAAGCTCTCCAAGGCCTTCGGGTCAGGAGATGGATGGCCACAATGCCTGGGCGACGCCTTGCATCACCTGCCGAACTCATTCGTGCCGCTATGAGAGCTCGGGAAGAAGGTCACCCGTTGAACCGGGCATTTCCTCGGCAGGACGCCCTGTTAGCGTACCTACAGACATAACTCTGTCAGCCAGCTTCCTCGCCGAACTCTTTTTGAAAGTTCGTTCAAGCACTTACTAAATATGCCGCGTCGAAGCCGCCGATTTTCCTTAACAGAGTCCGACAGTTGGGCGCGAACATCTTGTAGTTCCATGCCCAGCTTGGTGTTGGCATCTTGGAGATCATTTTTCTCCTGCCTCACCCTCGTAAGCACGTTCTCACTGGCCTTCACCTGGCGTTGGAGCTGTTGCTTATCCGGATTTACTCCAGTGTCATCTGAAATTTTATCGTCAGATCTGCATACACACCGCATTCTATATGATACTTATCATTTGAAGAATATGTTACCAGAGGGGGTCTCTTTGGGCTCCCCTGCTGCGGCCAGTGCGGCTTGAAGTTGGGCTTTGCACTCTTCCAGCTCCTGGGACAGTTGAGTATTCTTTTCTGTAAGAACCTGCATAACAAATGACCCTTAAATCAGTTATCTTAACTATTTCAAGTCTCAGGGGCTACTGATATATATACTCACCAAATTTTCTCACCCGTATGTCTTTTACATACTGCTCCGTGGCTCTGGCTAGACCATTTTGAGCGGCACGGAGGTGCGCGTCTCCCGAGTTGAAGGCATCCAATGCCTCTTGGGAGAAACAAGCGTCACGAAGAACAGTCCGGCGACGCCTGTGGTTCATGGCACTTTCCACCTCGGAATGGGTGGCGGACAGTTTATCCGCATCCTCTGTCGAAGGAGCACCCGGTGCACGCCTCGTATTCGGTCTCGCCTCCGAATCCGGCCTTGGAGCCTGGCTTGTGGAGGCGCGATTGGTAGCCTCTCCGGGTATAGTCCGGCGAGCGCTCTTTTTCCTGAAAGGAAGGCATGGGCGTTAATATGCCTCTGAGAATAATGTCATGCAATAAAGACGGCGCGCCGTACCGCTACGCCGGTGTCTCAATCCGGACTGCGGGTCTTTTCAGCCTGCCTGGCCTCGCGGCCCCTTGTTGTCCAGTCGCCGTAGGCTCGGCCTTCTGCCTCGAGGACCTTCCCTGCAAAACACGGCTGTTATACGGCGATCAAAAACACGCAAGGACAGATCCTTTTTGAGGTGCTGGGACTTCAGTCTTAGTCACCTGTGAGGCTGGAACTAGCCCAGGGTAATCGGCCGTGATGGCCACCAAAGCATTATCATTGCTCGATTGGTAAAACACCCCATCGATCAGCTCCACAGATATGTCCGGATCCTCTTGGGATGCCGGGTCGAGGGACCGTCCAGGGTCCTCGGGTTGTGGAGGGGGGTTGTTTATCTCCCTTACAGCCTGGCGCAGTTCCTGCGTAGAAATCGCTAGAATGAATACTTAACTATGGAAATATGAAACGGATGGGCGAGAAAAAGTCTCCGCTTACCTAGCTCAGAGGATTGTACATAGAAAATCCGCCCTGTGGGTGGACACGAAGGAATTCCTCCTCTTCTCCCTTATACAAAGTGGATAGGATCTTTATTAGATCAGCAACCGATCCCGTCCCTTTACGGCCGTAGCGGGTGGCGTCATCCTCCCCGTTGAAATCCCACATGGGGTGGCCTCTATACTAAAGCGGCTGCACCCCCGCATGATACATATGGCCATGACCTCGATCATGGTCAATCCGGACCGAGCTAAAAAACTTATCCGGTTCATCAGGTAAAGAACGTCCCTGTCATCTTCCTCCAGGGAGCTCCGTGGACGCCAGCTCTGGCGCTTCTTCAAAGGGGCGTTGTCGAACTCAGGAAGGCCGATCCGAATAGGATCCGGGAGGGGGACGTCTTCTATATAAAACCATTCTGAAGGCCAGTCTTCGGACGTCTTCTTTGGGGTTCCGGACAGGTATCCGGTCCCGGCAACACGCCACACTTCGGCTCCGCCCACTTGATATATTGACCCCTTCTGAGAACAGGGCACAAGGCAGAACAACTTCTTCCATAGAGCGAAATGAGCCTCACAGCCCAAAAACAACTCGCAAAGGGCTACGAATACCGCGATATGCAGCATGGAGGCAGGCGTAAGGTTGTGCAACTGGAGGCCGTAGAACTCCAGGAGCCCCCGGAGAAACGGATGAATTGGGAATCCGAGCCCTCTTACCAAATAAGGGACAAGGCATACCCGCTCTCCCTTGGAGGGATTGGCTAGGCTCTCTACTTGCTCTCCGCCATTATAGGTGGCGAGCCCGGCTTGAACCGGGACCATGCACGCTGGGGGAAGAAATCCCTTGGACTGAAGCATCACTAATTTGTTGTGCGGGACGGAACATCTCTCCCAATCTCCAGGCTTGGAGCTAGGGGGGCAAGAGGAGGAGCTGCGTCAGCTAGCCATGATGGAATGGATCTCTGTCGGGTGCGCTCCGATGAAGGCTCGCCAAGGGAGGATGGTGTGATTTGGATCTGAATCCTCGTCTTTTTAATAGGCAGCTCATTCACACAGCTAGGGGGTAAATGTGAAAACACCTTGGCTCTTCACATTCGCTCGACACGTGGAAAGTGGCCATTATTGGGCATGGAAGCCAAGGAGTGCAATATTCACAAGAGACCGGACACTATTTCGATAGGTACACGAAATTTGGAGAGGAACCCGCCTTGCAATGCCGAAGACAATACTGCGCGCCGGACTCATCGTCATTGAAGCATGGTTTGGGGGCTACTGAGGGAGTCCTGGATTAGGGGGTCTCCGGACAGCCGGATTATATTCTTTGGTCGGACTGTTAGACTATAAAGATACAAGATTGAAGACTTCGTCTCGTGTCCGGATGGGACTCTACTTGGCGTGGAAGGCAAGCTAGGCAACACGGATATGGATATCTCCTCCTTTGTAACCGACCTTGTGTAACCCTAACCCTCTCCGGTGTCTATATAAACCGAAGGGTTTTAGTCCGTAGGACAACAACCAGAACATACAATCATACCATAGGCTAGCTTCTAGGGTTTAGCCTCTCCGATCTCGTGGTAGATCTACTCTTGTACTACCCATATCATCAATATTAATCAAGCAGGACGTAGGGTTTTACCTAAAGGAAATATGCCCTAGAGGCAATAATAAAGTTATTATTTATTTCCTTATATCATGATAAATGTTTATTATTCATGCTAGAATTGTATTAACCGGAAACATAATACATGTGTGAATACATAGACAAACAGAGTGTCACTAGTATGCCTCTACTTGACTAGCTCGTTAATCAAAGATGGTTATGTTTCCTAACCATGGACAAAGAGTTGTTATTTGATTAACGGGATCACATCATTAGTTGAATGATCTGATTGACATGACCCATTCCATTAGCTTAGCACCCGATCATTTAGTATATTGTTATTGCTTTCTTCATGACTTATACATGTTCCTACGACTATGAGATTATGTAACTCCCGTGTGCCGGAGGAACACTTTGTGTGCTACCAAACGTCACAACGTAACTGGGTGATTATAAAGGTGCTCTACAGGTGTCTCCAAAGGTACATGTTGGGTTGACGTATTTCGAGAATAGGATTTGTCACTCCGATCATCGGAGAGGTATCTCTGGGCCCTCTCGGTAATGCACATCACTTAAGCCTGGCAAGCAATGCAACTAATGAGTTAGTTGCGAGATGATGTATTACAGAACGAGTAAAGAGACTTGCCGGTAACGAGATTGAACTAGATATTGGATACCGACGATCGAATCTCGGGCAAGTAACATACCGATGACAAAGGGAACAACGTATGTTGTTATGCGGTCTGACCGATAAAGATCTTCGTAGAATATGTAGGAGCCAATATGGGCATCCAGGTCCCTCTATTGGTTATTGACCGGAGCCATGTCTCGGTCATGCCTACGTTGTTCTCGAACCGTAGGGTCCGCACGCTTAACGTTACGATGACAGTTATTATGAGTTTATGCATTTTGATGTACCGAAGTTAGTTCGGAGTCCCGGATGTGATCACGGACATGACGAGGAGTCTCGAAATGGTCGAGACATAAAGATTGATATATTGGACGGCTATATTCGGACACCGGAAGTGTTTCGGGTGATTTCGGATAAAACCGGAGTGCTGGAGGGGTTACCGGAACCCCCCGGGGAAGTAATGGGCCTTATTGGGCCTGAGGGGAGAGAGAGGGCAGCAGCCCAAGAGGTGGCGCTCCCCCCTCATGGGGAGTCCGAATGGGACTAGGATGGGGGGCGCGGCCCCTTTCCCTCTCCCTCTCCCTCTCTTTCCTTCCCCCTCAAGTCTCCTAGTTGGACTAGGAAAGGGGAGTCCTACTCCCACTAGGAGGAGGACTCCCCCTCCCCTTGGCGCGCCCCATAGGGCCGGCCGGCCTCCCCCTTGCTCCTTTATATACGGGGGCAGGGGGGCACCCTAGGACACACAAGTTGATCCACGTGATCGTTCCTTAGCCGTGTGCGGTGCCCCCTGCCACCATATTCCACCTCGATCATATCGTTGTAGTGCTTAGGTGAAGCCCTGCGTCGCTAGAACATCATCATCGTCACCACGCCGTTGTGCTGACGGAACTCATCCCCGAAGCTTTGCTGGATCAGAGCCCGAGGAGCATCATCGAGCTGTACGTGTGCTAAGAACTTGGAGGTGCCGGAGTAACGGTGCTTGGATCGGTCGGATCGGGAAGACGTACGACTACTTCCTCTATGTTGCGTCAACTCTTCCGTTGCGGTCTACGAGGGTACATAGACAACACTTTCCCCTCTTGTTGCTATGCATCACCATGATCTTGCGTGTGCGTAGGAAATTTTTTGAAATTACTACGTTCCCCAACAGTGGCATCCGAGCCTGGTTTTCTGGTTTGATGATATATGCACGAGTAGAACACAAGTGAGTTGTGGGCGATATAAGTCATACTGCCTACCAGCATGTCATACTTTGGTTCGGCGGTATTGTTGGATGAAGCGGCCCGGACCGACATTACGCGTATGCTTACGCGAGACCGGTTCTCCCGACGTGCTTTGCACAAAGGTGGCTTGCGGGTGACTGTTTCTCCAACTTTAGTTGAACCAAGTGTGGCTACGCCCGGTCCTTGTGAAGGTTAAAACGACATCAACTTGACAAGCTATCGTTGTGGTTTTGATGCGTAGGTGCGATTGGTAATTGCTTAAGCCCGTAGCAGCCACGTAAAACTTGCAACAACAAAGTAGAGGACGTCTAACTTGTTTTTGCAGGGCATGTTGTGATGTGATATGGTCAAGACATGATGCTAAATTTTATTGTATGAGATGATCATGTTTTGTAACCGAGTTATCGGCAACTGGTAGGAGCCATATAGTTGTCGCTTTATTGTATGCAATGCAATCGGGATGTAATGCTTTACTTTATCACTAAGCAGTAGCGATAGTCGTGGAAGCATAAGATTGGCGAGACGACAACGATGCTACGATGGAGATCAAGGTGTCGCGCCGGTGACGATGGTGATCATGACGGTGCTTCGGAGATGGAGATCACATGCACAAGATGATGATGGCCATATCATATCACTTATATTGATTGCATGTGATGTTTATCTTTTATGCATCTTATCTTGCTTTGATTGACGGTAGCATTATAAGATGATCTCTCACTAATTATCAAGAAGTGTTCTCCCTGAGTATGCACCGTTGCGAAAGTTCTTCGTGCTGAGACACCACGTGATGATCGGGTGTGATAGGCTCTATGTTCAAATACAACGGGTGCAAAACAGTTGCACACGCAGAATACTCAGGTTATACTTGACGAGCCAAGCATATATAGATATGGCCTCGGAACACGGAGACCGAAAGGTCGAGCATGAATCATATAGTAGATATGATCAACATAGTGATGTTCACCAATGAAACTACCCCATCTCACGTGATGATCGGACATGGTTTAGTTGATTTGGATCACGTGATCACTTAGAGGATTAGAGGGATGTCTATCTAAGTGGGAGTTCTTAAGTAATTTGATTAATTGAACTTAAATTTATCATGAACTTAGTCCTGGTAGTATTTTGCAAATTATGTTGTAGATCAATAGCTCGCGTTGTTGCTTCCCTGTGTTTATTTTGATATGTTCCTAGAGAAAATTGTGTTGAAAGATGTTAGTAGCAATGATGCGGATTGGATCCATGATCTGAGGTTTATCCTCATTGCTGCACAGAAGAATTATGTCCTTGATGCACCGCTAGGTGACGGACCTATTGCAGGAGCAGATGCAGACGTTATGAACGTTTGGCTAGCTCAATATGATGACTACTTGATAGTTTAGTGCACCATTCTTAATGGCTTAGAATCGGGACTTCAAAGACGTTTTGAACGTCATGGAACATATGAGATGTTCCAGGAGTTGAAGTTAATATTTCAAGCAAATACCCGAGTTGAGAGATATGAAGTCTCCAACAAGTTCTATAGCTAAAAGATGGAGGAGAATCGCTCAACTAGTGAGCATGTGCCCAGATTGTCTGAGTACTACAATCGCTTGAATCAAGTGGGAGTTAATCTTCCAGATAAGATAGTGATTGACATAATTCTCTAGTCACCATCACCAAGTTAGTAGAACTTCGTGATGAACTATGATATGCAAGGGATAACGGAAACGATTCCCAAGCTCTTCGTAATGCGGAAATTGATAAAGGTAGAAATCGAGAAAAACATCAAGTATTGATGGTAGACAAGACCACTAGTTTCAAGAAAAGGGCAGAGGGAAGAAGGGGAACTTCAAAAAGAACAGCAAGCAAGTTGCTGCTCAAGTGAAGAAGCCCAAGTCTGATCCTAAGCCTGAGACTAAGTGCTTCTACTGCAAAGGGACTGGTCACTGGAAGCGGAACTACCCCAAGTGATTGGCAGAGAAGAAGGATGGCAAAGTGAACATAAGTATATTTGATATACATGTTATTGATGTGTACTTTACTAGTGTTTATAGCAACCCCTCAGTATTTGATACTAGTTCAGTTGCTAAGATTAGTAACTCGAAACGGGAGTTGCAGAATAAAGACTAGTTAAGGGTGAAGTGACGATGTGTGTTGGAAGTGGTTCCAAGATTGATATGATCATCATCGCACACTCCCTATACTTTCGAGTTAGTGTTGAACCTGAATAAGTGTTATTTGGTGTTTGTGTTGAGCATGAATATGATTTGATCATGTTTATTGTAATACGGTTATTCATTTAAGTAAGAGAATAAATTGTTGTTCTGTTTACATGAATAAAACCTTATATGGTTACACACCCAATGAAAATAGTTCGTTGGATCTCGATCGTAGTGATACACATAATCATAATATTGAAACCAAAAGATGCAAAGTTAATAATGATAGTGCAACTTATTTGTGGCACTGCCGTTTAGCTCATATTGGTGTAAAGCGCATGAAGAAACTCCATGCTGATGGGATTTTGGAATCACTTGATTATGAATCACTTGATGCTTGCGAACCATGCCTCATGGGCAAGATGACTAAGACTCCATTCTCCGGAGCGAGCAACTGACTTATTGGAAATAATACATACTGATGTATGCGGTCCAATGAGTGTTAAGGCTCACGGCAAGTATCGTTATTTTCTGAACTTCACAGATGATTTGAGCAGATATGGGTATATCTACTTGATGAAACATAAGTCTGAAACATTTGAAAATTTCAAAGAATTTCAGAGTGAAGTGGAAAATCATCGTGACAAGAAAATAAAGTTTCTACGATCTGATCGCGGAGACAAATATTTGAGTTACGAGTTTGGTCTTCAATTAAAACAATGTGGAATAGTTTCACAAACTCATGCCACATGGAACACCACAGCATAATGGTGTGTCCGAACGTCATAACCGTACTTTATTGGATATAAGTGCAATCTATGATGTCTCTTACCGATCTACCACTATCGTTTTGGGGTTATGCATTAGAGACAGCTGCATTCACGTTAAATAGGGCACCATCTAAATCCGTTGAGACGACACCGTTTGAATATGGTTTGGCAAGAAACCTAAGCTGTCGTTTCTTAAAGTTTGGAGTTGCGATGCTTATGTGAAAAAGTTTCATCTCGATAAGCTCAAACTCAAATCGGAGAAATATGTCTTCATAGGATACCCAAAGGAGACAGTTGGGTACACCTTCTATCATAGATCCAAAGGCAAGACATTCGTTGCTAAGAATGGATCCTTTCTAGAGAAGGAGTTTCTCTCGAAAGAAGTGAGTGGGAGGAAAGTAAAACTTGATAAGGTAATTGTACCTTCTCCCTTATTGGAAAGTAGTTCATCACAGAAATCTGTTCCTGTGACTACTACACCAATTAGTGAGGAAGCTAATGATGATGATCATGTAACTTCAGATCAAGTTACTACCGAATCTCGTAGGTAAACCAGAGTGAGATCCATACCAGAGTGGTACGGTAATCTTGTTCTGGAAGTTATGTTACTAGACCATGACGAACCTACGAACTATGAGGAAGCGATGATGAGCCCAGATTCCGCAAAATGTCTTGAGGCCATGAAATCTGAGATGGGATCCATGTATGAGAACAAAGTATGGACTTTGGTTGACTTGCCCGATGATCGGCAAGCCATAGAAAATAAATGTATCTTCAAGAGGAAGACGGACGCTGATAGTAGTGTTACTATCTACAAAGCTAGAATTGTCGCAAAAGGGTTTCGACAAGTTCAATGTGTTGACTACGATGAGAGTTTCTCACTCGTATCTATGCTTAAATCTGTCCGAATCATGTTAGCAATTGCCGCATTTTATGAAATCTGGCAAATGGATAACAAAACTGCAATCCTTAATGGATTTCTTAAAGAAGAGTTGTATATGATGCAACCAGAAGTTTTTGTCAATCCTAAAGGTGTTAACAAAATGTGCAAACTCCAGCGATCCATCTATGGACTGGTGTAAGCATCTCGGAGTTGGAATATACGCTTTGATAAGTTGATCAAAGCATATAGTTTTATACAGACTTGCGGTGAAGCTTGTATTTACAAGAAAGTGAGTGGGAGCACTACAGCATTTCTGGTAAGTATATGTGAATGACATATTGTTGATCGGAAATAATGTAGAATTATTCTGCAAAGCATAAAGGAGTGTTTGAAAGGAGTTTTTCAAAGAAAGACCTCGGTGAAGTTGCTTACATATTGAGCATCAAGATCTATAGAGATAGATCAAGACGCTTGATAAGTTTTTTCAATAAATACATACCTTGACAAGATTTTGAAGTAGTTCAAAATGGAACAGTCAAAGAAAGAGTTTCTTGCCTACGTTACAAGGTGTGAAATTGAGTAAGACTCAAAGCCCGACCATGGCAGAAGATAGAAAGAGAATGAATGTCATTCCCTATGCCTTGGTCATAGGTTCTATAAAGTATGCCATGCTGTGTACCAGATCTATTGTATACCCTACCACTGAGTTTGGCAAGGGAGTACAATAGTGATCTAGGAGTAGATCAATGGACAGCGGTCAAAATTATCCTTACTGGAATAAGCATATGTTTCTCAATTACGGAGGTGACAAAAGGTTCGTCGTAAAGGGTTACGTCGATGCAAGTTTTGACACTGATCCAGATGATTCTAAGTCTCAATCTGGATACATATTGAAAGTGGGAGCAATTAGCTAGAGTAGCTCCATACAGAGCATTGTTGACATAGAAATTTGCAAAATACATGCGGATCTAAATGTGACAGTCCCGTTGACTAAACTTCTCTCACAAGCAAAACATGATCACTTTTTGGGTCTTAATCACATAGCGATGTGAACTAGATTATTGAATCTAGTAAACCCTTTGGGTGTTAGTCACATGGAGATGTGAACTAATCACATAAAGATGTGAACTATTGATGTTAAATCACATGGCGATGTGATCTAGATTATTGACTCTAGTGCAAGTGGGAGACTGAAGGAAATATACCCTAGAGGCAATAATAAAGTTATTATTTATTTCCTTATATCATGATAAATGTTTATTATTCATGCTAGAATTGTATTAACCGGAAACATAATACATGTGTGAATACATAGACAAACAGAGTGTCACTAGTATGCCTCTACTTGACTAGCTCGTTAATCAAAGATGGTTATGTTTCCTAACCATGGACAAAGAGTTGTTATTTGATTAACGGGATCACATCATTAGTTGAATGATCTGATTGACATGACCCATTCCATTAGCTTAGCACCCGATCGTTTAGTATATTGCTATTGCTTTCTTCATGACTTATACATGTTCCTATGACTATGAGATTATGTAACTCCCGTGTGCCGGAGGAACACTTTGTGTGCTACCAAACGTCACAACGTAACTGGGTGATTATAAAGGTGCTCTACAGGTGTCTCCAAAGGTACATGTTGGGTTGACGTATTTCGAGAATAGGATTTGTCACTCCGATCGTCGGAGAGGTATCTCTGGGCCCTCTCGGTAATGCACATCACTTAAGCCTTGCAAGCAATGCAACTAATGAGTTAGTTGCGAGATGATGTATTACAGAACGAGTAAAGAGACTTGCCGGTAACGAGATTGAACTAGATATTGGATATCGATGATCGAATCTCGGGCAAGTAACATACTGATGACAAAGGGAACAACGTATGTTGTTATGCGGTCTGACCGATAAAGATCTTCGTAGAATATGTAGGAGCCAATATGGGCATCCAGGTCCCGCTATTGGTTATTGACCGGAGACATGTCTCGGTCATGTCTACATTGTTCTCGAACCGTAGGGTCCGCACGCTTAACGTTACGATGACAATTATTATGAGTTTATGCATTTTGATGTACCGAAGTTAGTTCGGAGTCTCGGATGTGATCACGGACATGACGAGGAGTCTCGAAATGGTCGAGACATAAAGATTGATATATTGGACGGCTATATTCGGACACCGGAAGTGTTCCGAGTGATTTTGGATAAAACTGGAGTGCCGGAGGGGTTACCGGAACCCCCCCCTCCCCGCCGGGGAAGTAATGGGCCTTATTGGGCCTGAGGGGAGAGAGAGGGCAGCAGCCCAAGAGGTGGCGCTCCCCCCTCATGGGGAGTCCAAATGGGACTAGGAGGGGGGCGCGGCCCCCCTTTCCCTCTCCCTCTCCCTCTCTTTCCTTCCCCCTCAAGTCTCCTAGTTGGACTAGGAAAGGGGAGTCCTACTCCCACTAGGAGGAGGACTCCCCCTCCCCTTGGCGCGCCCCATAGGGCCGGCCAGCCTCCCCCTTGCTCCTTTATATACGGGGGCAAGGGGGCACCCTAGGACACACAAGTTGATCCACGTGATCGTTCCTTAGCCGTGTGCGGTGCCCCCTGCCACCATATTCCACCTCGGTCATATCGTTGTAGTGCTTAGGCGAAGCCCTGCGTCGGTAGAACATCATCATCGTCACCACGCCGTTGTGCTGACGGAACTCATCCCCGAAGCTTTGCTGGATCGGAGCCCGAGGAGCGTCATCGAGCTGTACGTGTGCTAAGAACTCGGAGGTGCCGGAGTAACGGTGCTTGGATCGGTCGGATCGGGAAGACGTACGACTACTTCCTCTACGTTGCGTCAACACTTCCGTTGCAGTCTACGAGGGTACGTAGACAACACTTTCCCCTCTCGTTGCTATGCATCACCATGATCTTGCGTGTGCGTAGGATTTTTTTTGAAATTACTACGTTCCCCAACATTACCTCCATCAAGAGGGCCCGAACCTCGATACAACATCGTGTCCCCTGCCTCCTGTTACCATCCGGCCTAGACGCACAGTTCGGGACCCCCTACCCGAGATCCGCCGGTTTTGACACCGACAGGGATGCTCATGGCACCCCAAGGTAAAATTCAAGGACACCAAAAAACCTAAGCTTGGGGATGCCCCGGAAGGCATCCCCTCTTTCGTCTTCGTCTATCGGTAACTTTACTTGGAGCTATATTTTTATTCACCACATGATATGTGTTTTGTTTGGAGCGTCTTGTATGATTTGAGTCTTTGCTTTTTAGTTTACCACAATCATCCTTGCTGTACACACCTTTTGAAAGAGACTCACATGATTTGAAATTTATTAGAATACTCTATGTGCTTCACTATCTTTTGAGCCATATAGTTTTTGCTCTTGTGCTTCACTTATACCTTTTAGAGCACGGCGGTGGTTTAATTTTATAGAAATAATTGATCTCTCATGCTTCACTTATATTATTTTGAGAGTCCTTTAGAACAACATGGAAATTTGCTTTTAGGAATAATATAAAAACTTTCATAGAAGTGCATTGAATACTATGAGAAGTTTGATACTTGATAATTGTTTTGAGATATGGAGATGGTGATATTAGAGTCATGCTAGTTGAGTAGTTGTGAATTTGAGAAATACTTGTGTTAAAGTTTGTGATTCCCGTAGCATGCACGTATGGTGAACCGTTATGTGATGAAGTCGGAGCATGATTTATTTATTGATTGTCTTCCTTATGAGTGGCGGTCGGGGACGAGCGATGGTCTTTTCCTACCAATCTATCCTCCTAGGAGCATGCACGTAATACTTTGATTTGATAACTTCTTGATTTTTGCAACAAGTATATGAGTTCTTTATGACTAATGTTGAGTCCATGGATTATACGCACTCTCATTTTTCCACCATTGCTAGCCTCTCTAATACCGCGCACTTTTCGCCGGTATCATACACCCCCATATACCTTCCTCAAAACAGCCACCATACCAACCTATTATGGCATTTCCATAGCCATTACAAGATATATTGCCATGCAACTTTCCACCGTTCTGTTATTATGACATGCTTCATCATTGTCATATTGCTTGCATGATCATGTAGTTGACATCGTATTTGTGGCAAAGCCACCGTTCATAATTCTTCATACATGTCACTCATGCATCATTGCACATCCCGGTACACCGCCGGAGGCATTCACATAGAGTCATATTTTGTTCTAAGTATCGAGTTGTAATTCTTGAGTTGTAAGTAAATAAAGTGTGATGATCATCATTATTAGAGCATTGTCCCAAGTGAGGAAAGGGTGATGGAGACTATGATTCCCCCACAAGTCGGGGTGAGACTCCGGACAAAAATAAAAAAAGGGAGAAAGGCCATAAAAAAGGGAGAAGGCCCCAAAAAATGAGAGAAAAAGAGAGAAGGGACAATGCTACTATCCTTTTTCCACACTTGTGCTTCAAAGTAGCACCATGATCTTCATGATAGAGAGTCTCCTATGATATCACTTTCATATACTAGTGGGAATTTTTCATTATAGAACTTGGCTTGTATATTCCAATGATGGGCTTCCTCAAAATGCCCTAGGTCTTCATGAGCAAGCAAGTTGGATGCACACCCACTTAGTTCTTTTGTTGAGCTTTCATACACTTATAGCTCTAGTGCATCCGTTGCATGGCAATCCCTACTCACTCACATTGATATATATTAATGGGCATCTCCATAGCCCGTTGATACGCCTAGTTGATGTGGGACTATCTTCTCCTTTTTGTCTTCTCAACAACCACCATTATATTCCACCATAGTGCTATATCCATGGCTCACGCTCATGTATTGCGTGAAGATTGAAAAAGTTTGAAAACATTAAAAGTATGAAACAATTGCTTGGCTTGTCATCGGGGTTGTGCATGATTTAAATATTTTGTGTGGTGAAGATAGAGCATAGCCAGACTATATGATTTTGTAGGGATAACTTTCTTTGGCCATGTTATTTTGAGAAGACATGATTGCTTAGTTAGTATACTTGAAGTATTATTATTTTTATGTCAATATTAAACTTTTATCTTGAATCTTTCGGATCTGAACATTCATGCCACAATAAAGAAAAATTAAATTGAGAAATATGTTAGAAAGCATTCCACATCAATTTTTTTTTTATCATTTACCTACTCGAGGACGAGCAGGAATTAAGCTTGGGGATGCTTGATACGTCTCCAACGTATCTATAATTTTTGATTGCTTCATGCTATTATATTATCTATTTTGGATGTTAATGGGCTTTATTTTACACTTTTATATCATTTTTGGGACTAACCTACTAACCGGAGGCCCAACCCAAATTGCTGTTTTTTGCATATTTTAGAGTTTTGCCGAAAAGGAATATCAAACGGAGTCCAAATGCAATGAAACCTTTGGGAACGTGATTTTCTCAACAAACGTGATCCAGGAGACTTGGAGTGGGCGTCAAGAAACAATCAAGGAGGCCACGAGGCAGGGGGGCGCGCCTACCCGCCCTGGACACACCCTCCACCCTCGTGGGCCCCTTGTTGCTCCACCGACCTACTTCTTCCTCCTATAAATATCCACGTACCCCCCAAACATCCAAGAGCACCACGAAAACCTAATTCCACCTCCGCAACCTTCTGTACCCGAGAGATCCAAAACCAAGTCCAACTATAACCTATCTTGTACAATAATATTCGACACAACTCTAACACTAGTGCTAAGCTCCAGCCTCGTGGCATGAAGTAGCAGTCAAACTTGCGATGAAGCAAGTGCAGTTTCGAGGTGACCTCCACGGCCATGAATGTTAGGATTATGTGTCCTGCAACTATATTCAAATACTTATTATCATTAATATTTGGAATACCTCATATGGAATTATACATGTGTTTTGTGCATGGAATTACTCTTGCTGGAATGTACTTAAGTGTTGCATGCTTAAGGAAGCCGGTCAATTATCGGTGGAATACAATATGCTTTATATATTGGAAAGACTACCTGGGTACGCTGATAATTGGAAGAAGCTAGATCGTGTAATTAGATTACGGCCCTAATGTTGATCTACATAATTAGAGGAATTTATACTCTATTATGACGCGTTGCTCACAGGCGCGTGCTTCAGGGACTCAATGGATAGGATCCACTAACAGACAAATTATATCGTGATTGGTAGTTTGATCTGGACTCTATCCGAAAACTAGTTTAAAGACTAGGAATCTTATAACTGTATAAGAGGCGGACTCTTTGGAAACGTGGTATAAGAAGGTCCCTATCCCCTAGCCTCGGATATGTGATTGTGAGCGGCACCACGGAAAAGCGCGGAGGAATAGGGGTAGACCACAACATATTTCTAACATTGGCATCTGAGCCCATTAGGGTTAACGACATTAGTCGTACGACTCGATTCGATCCGGAAAACAAATCCGCTGCGTACTGGTCGTGGTCAACTAGTACAAGTCCAACTTGGAATTAGATTGATCTGGTTTTCGCTCCGTGACGCCCGCCGCACACAAATCGCTCCAGATCGATTCCCTTGCCTCGCTCTGCCGCCGCTCCCGTCTTGCGCCGCCGCACTCTGGCCTCGCCGCGCCGCTCCCGTCTCGCGTCGCTGCACTCCCGCCTCGCCACGGCGCTCTCCTACGCCAGGAACGCGCTGACAGCCGCAGCCCCGAAGTCGCCGACTCCGCCGGCGGCCCGATCTTCAGCCGCCCTCCACCGGAAGCTGGCCGCCAAGCCCACGTCCTGCAGCAGTCCCCACTGCTGTCGGCCGTCGTCGCCGTCCGCTGCAGCACACCGGCCCCTTGCAAGGTACACAAGCTAGTCCTCAACGGTTGCTTGGAAATTGTCTGGGCTTTCACCTGCTACTGCTGCTCCGATTCAACACTGCCAAAGGAATTTATTCTGTACTGAACCTTGTGGAAAGATGGCCTCCAATAGTGTTTTTGCTGAGTTGCTCAGGAACTACAAATTAGATGGCACAAATTACATTGTGTGGAAAAGGAAGATGATGTTTCTGCTTACAGCTGAGAATATTGAGTATGTGATTTCGACCGCTGAGCCTAACAAACCTGCTGATGACGCTTCGGATGAGGAAAAGGATAGTTATGCAGAAGAACTCAAGGAGTGGAATAAGGACAATAAGAAGGCTAGGATTTTTATTCTTGGTTCCATGTCTGATTCGTTGGCAGGTGAATATGAAACAGAGGTTGCTGCATACAGAATTATGAGAAGGCTGGAAGAGGATTTTGGTGAAGTTTCTTTAATCAAAGTGCTTAGTTTGCTGAACAGATTCTTGACGTCTAAGATGGCAGATACTACTTCTGTCAATGAGCACTTAAACAAGTTGTGCGTGCTGAATGAGGAACTGAAAAATGCTGGCTATCCCTTTTCTGAGGAGGTGCAAGTAATGGTGGCTCTGAACTCACTTCCGCACACTTGGGAACAATTTAAAATATCATTCTGCCACTCTGAAAGATTACTGAACATGCGCAATTTGAGGCATCATTTGCTCATGGAAGAAGATAGGAAAACTTCACAAGGGAAAGAGAGACACTCACATCATCAGGAGTTACACCTTGGTGAAGATAGGAGGCGTTGGCAGAAGAAGAATCAAGGAGGTGATTTGAGGGGCAAAATCAACAGGAAGAGAAACTGGGAAGATCATAATGGAAGAGGTCCAAACTCTAGTTTTGATAAGAGGAAATTTAGATGTCATGGTTGTGGAGAGTATGGGCATTTTAGAACTGAGTGCAAGAATAAGAAGCCTTATAAACAAGATGATAAGTCTAAGAAGCAGCATCAGGGCAACAAGAAGGATAACTCTTCTCCTGATGGTACGTACAATCTATTTGTTTGTTCTGAATCATTGTTTACTACTTCAGCTTCAGATCATTAGGTAGTAGACTCTGGTTCCACTTCGCATATTGCAAGGAATAGTGCTGGTTTCACCTCTTTAAAACCCATACCGAAAGGAACTAGATTTATTTATCTAGGAACAACTGCAAAAGCTGATATCTTGGGCATAGGTGATTATACACTCAAACTCCCCGGTGGAGGAAAATTAATTTTGAAAGACACAGTCTATTCCCCTAGCATGAGAAAGAATTTAATCTCTGTTTCTAGACTGGAATCTATAGGTTTTAAGGTCTTATTTGGAGATGGCAAAGTTAAAATACTGATGAATGGAAATTTAGTTCAATCAGGAAATAGATTTGATGGTCTCTACTATATTGAGGATTTTATGGACATCGATAGGATGGACTGTATGGTCAATGAACAGAACTCGGTAGTGAGGAATATAGATGGAAGCAATAATTGTTCAGAATCATATCTCTGGCATCTTCGTTTGGGTCATATCTCAAAGAACAGAATTAAAAGGCTAATTAGTTCTGGAATTTTAAACTTCAAGTGGGAAGACTACGGCATTTGTGAGGCATGTGTTGTAGGAAAAATGACCAGGGCGCCTTTTCCTAAAGCGTCAAGGTCTACTGAACCACTTGCTATTGTTCATTCAGATATTTGTGGTGAGATGCCTATACCTACATTTGGGCAGAAGGTCTATTTCATTACTTTTATAGATGATTTCTCTAGATACGGCTATGTTTACTTAATTAAGCATAAGTCGGAAGGTTTTGACATGTTCAAGTTATTTAAAGCCGAGGTAGAAAATCAGTTGAACAAAAAGATCAAGGTGCTTAGAACTGATCGTGGTGGTGAATACACATCAGGAATATTAGATGGTTTTTGCAAGGAAAATGGAATTATTCACCATTATACCTTACCATATACTCCTCAGCAAAATGGCGTAGCTGAAAGGAGGAATAGAACTTTAATGGACATGGTTAGGTCTATGATGGCATATTCAGATCTTCCTTTATCATTTTGGGGAGAGGCTCTTCATACTGCTGTTTACTTGCTTAATCATTCACCTTCTAAATCTGTTAGTTCTACTCCTTATGAATTATGGAAAGGGAGGAAACCTACATTGTTGAACTTAGCAGTGTGGGGATGCAATGCACAGATTAGAGTACCTAGTCAACTAAGAACAAAACTGGAACCTAAGAGTTTTCCAGGAATATTTATTGGATATGCTTCTGGTTCAAATGGACATAGATTTTATGATCCAGAGAAGAAGAAGTTAATTGAAAGTAGAGATGCCATTTTTCTAGATCAAGATACACCTCGCCGTGCAAAACGTGCGAGAGTGGAATTATTGACAAACCCGTTAGATACAAGTGTTGAAACTGATTCTAACAATCAGGAAAACCAAGCTGATGGCAACGTAAATGTTGAGACTCCCATAACTAGTTTACCTAGGAGAAGTGGGAGGAATGTAGCAGCCCCATCATACCTTGATGATTATTATGTATTTATGGGGGAAGTATACTCTAAAACTTCTAGTTTAGAGGAAGAACCAAAATCTTTTAAACATGCCATGTCTTGTTCAGAATCAAAGTTATGGTTGGACGCCATGCATGAGGAACTAAACTCCATGGAAAAGAATAAAGTTTGGGAATTAGTTGATCTACCTAATGACCGGAAGGCAATTGGATCAAAGTGGATTTTTAAAAGGAAACTGAATGCTTCTGGAAATGTTGAAAAATACAAAGCTAGGTTGGTTGCTAAAGGGTACACACAAAGGGAAGGCGTTGACTTTGTGGAAACTTTTTCCCCTATAGCCAAATTTACTTCTATTCGTATTATTGCTGCGTTGACTGCTTACTTTGATCTGGAACTTCATCAAATGGATGTTAAAACCGCCTTCTTGAATGGTCATTTGAAAGAAGAGATTTATATGTCTCAACCTGATGGTTTTGTTGAAAAGGAAAATCAGGGAAAAGTGTGTAAGCTAAATAGATCTATTTTGGTCTTAGGCAAGCTTCACGACAATGGAATATTTTGTTTGATGATGCTATCACATCATATGGGTTTTCTATGATGGAAGGAGATCATTGCATTTATTTTAAAATAGTGGGAGGAAATTTTACACTCTTGTCACTTTATGTTGATGATATACTTATTGCTTCTAGTAGTAAGGAAATGTTGGTAGAAGTTAAAACTTGGTTATCTTCTACATTTGAAATGAAAGATATGGGAAACGCTTCCTATGTTCTAGGAGTGGAAATACTTAGAGATCGGAATAAAGGTACTTTGGGTTTGTCTCAAAGGAATTATTTAAAATCTGTTCTTAAACGTTTCTCTATGGAAAACTGCAAGCCTGCTTTAGTGCCCATGGCTGTAGGAATTAAACTCAGTGAGGGTATGTGTCCTAAAACTCCTGAGGAAAAGAAGAGAATGGAGAAGACTCCATATGCTTCTGCCTTGGGATCTTTGATGTATGCCATGTTATTCACACGCCCTGATTTGTGCTATACTGTTGGAGTGTTGAGTAGATATCAAATGAATCCAGGAATTGGGCATTGGAATCAAATTAAACATGCTCTTCGTTATGTTCAAGGAACACTGGATTATTCACTCTATTTTAACCAAACGGATCTACAGTTGCAGGGCTATACTGATGCTGATTGGCAGGGTGATCTGGATGACCGGAAGTCTACGTCTGGGTATCTATTTACATTAGCTGGTGGCGCTATATCTTGGAGTAGTAAGAAGCAAGATTCAGTGGCATTATCTTCCATGGAGGCGGAGTATATTGCTGCGTCAGAAGCTGTGAAGGAGGCGGTGTGGCTGAAGGAATTTCTATGGACTTTGAAGATTGTTGAGAGTGCTAGCAAACCAGTGGTGGTGTATTGTGATAATCAGGCTGCAATAAAGGTTTTCAGATATCCCAAGTTCCACAGCAAGATCAAACATATTGAGGGAAGGTATCACTATATACGTGGTGTAATTAATAGACTTAAGTCTGTTTCTTTAGAGTTTCTACCTAGTACTGATATGGTTGCTGATCCCTTGACTAAGTCACTTAGTCAGGTGGTATTTGGTAAACATGTTCAAGCTATGGGTTTACGAATTTTTTGAATGATCGTTTTGGACAAGTGGGAGATGTTGGGATTATGTGTTCTGCAGCTATATTCAAATACTTATTATCATTAATATTCGGAATACCTCATATGGAATTATACATGTGTTTTGTGCATGGAATTACTCTTGCTGGAATGTACTTAAGTGTTGCATGCTTAAGGAAGCCGGTCAATTATCGGTGAAATACAATAATGCTTTATATATTGGAAAGACTACCCGGGTACGCTGATAATTGGAAGAAGCTAGATCGTGTAATTAGATTACGGCCCTAATGTTGATCTACATAATTAGAGGAATTTATACTCTATTATGACGCGTTGCTCACAGGCGCGTGCTTCAGGGACTCAACGGATAGGATCCACTAACAGACAAATTATATCGTGGTTGGTAGTTTGATCTGGAATCTATCCGGAAACTAGTTTAAAGACTAGGAATCTTATAACTGTATAAGAGGCGGACTCTTTGGAAACGCGGTATAAGAAGGTCCCCACAACATATTTCTAACAATGAAGGATACGGCTTGGCATGGTAGCCTATCCATGTTGCTGAAGAGGGTATACTTCTGCTCGAAGTATCCAGTGAAGACCACCGTGTCCATGGACATGGACATGGAGACCACCGTGTCCATGGACCAGACGTGCGCATCAGTGTCTCAGTGACGAAGTATCCCGAGATGCCCACTTCCTCCTGGCGGCATGGCGTCGGTTGGTGAGGTGCGGCGGGTCTGGCATGGGGCGCCACGCTCCAGGCCCAGCAACTGTTGAGGTGGAGCATTAGCTCGAATGGGGAGTTCCTTGGGGGTCGAGGTGCGGGGCACGTGGTTGACCAACTCCATTGATTCAGCTCGCTCTGAAGCTGCTCGACGTAATGGGGACTCTGGCTAGAATAGAGGAAAAAGCAGAGCAACAAGACTGGGTTATTTTCCGGGAAAAGCCTACTGATCCAGCACGGGACGTCCACCGCCTCCAGCGCGTGACGTGTGTTGCATGTGTGGCCCGTGCACTGCACTATTCTCCCTTATCTTGCTGGCCACTACATCTTTGTTGTAACGCGCTACGTGTTGCATGTGGTTGAGCGTTGTCCTCACTTTTGCAATAGATGTCGTGTTGTAAGTTTCCTTTTGCAACACAAGTCTTGCTGCATAATTTTTTTACGTTTTTACTTTTTTAGAACATAGGTGTTGTTGCAGATGGAACTTTTGCAACACAGATGATGTTGCGTTGCTACGCGTCGGCCGGCGGATCTTTTAAAAGATCTGATGGGTTGCGAGCTGTCAGATCTAGAGTAATCTTATGGCTGAGGGTTGTCCTCACTTTTGCAATAGAGGTCGTGTTGCAAGTTTTCTTTTGCAACACAAGTCTTGTTGCAGAATTTTTTACGTATTTACTTTTTTGCAACATAGGTGTTGTTGCGGACAGAACTTTTGTAACACAGATGATGTTGTGGCTGCTACACGTCGGTCAACGAATCTTTTTAAAAGATCCGCCGGGTTGCGAGCCGTCAGATCTGGAGTAATCTTGTGGCCGAGTGTCATCCTCACTTTTGCAATAAAGGTCGTGTTGCAAGTTTCCTTTTGCAACACAAGTCTTGTTGCAGAATTTTTTTACTCCTTTACTTTTTCCAACACATGTGTTGTTGCAGATGGAACTTTTGCAACACAGATGATGCGGCTGCTACGCGTCGGCCGTCGAATCTTTTTAGAAGATCCGCCACCTCTCGAGCCGCCGGATCTGGTGGATCGAGCGACTGAGTGCTATCTTCTAGCATTGCAACACATGTCGTGTTGCAATAAATTTTTACAACACGTGTCATGTTGCTGAAAATTTTACAACATAGATCAAGTTGTAGTTTTTTTAAACACAGGTCTTGTTATAGTTTTTTGCAACAAGCTTCTTGTTGCAATTTTTTTCCAACAAGGTGCGGGGCAACGGCGACCAGAGCCGACCGCATAGAATGTCACGGCGGCAGGGGCATCCCAGGGTGAGCTGATCTGGCGATGACATCTCGTGGGTGGTAGTACCTAGCCAAATCCGACGACGGAGCATTCGTGGGTGATCGTGCTTGGCCAGATGCGACAATGATGGGTAGCCATCGGTCGCGTCCGACGACGAGGAGTGCAGATGCGCTCTCTCGTGGCGTGAGGACGACGTAGGTGAGCTAATCCAGTAGCGGAGCATCGCTGCTGATCAAGGTTACCATGAGTATAGAGGACAAGTGCTCAATGCTGGTGGTCAAGGTTCACAAGTGCAGAAAAGTAAACTAGAGGTTGGTTGTTCTCAACAGAATGAGAGGGCGAGCTCTAGTATTTTAGAATAGTTTCAGAGCATATTGGCTTCGGATCCGGCGCAATAACAATAGTGGTTTGCTTGCTCAACTTTCTTAGAGCAGTCATCAATTGCCCCCAGCTATCAAACCAAACTCTTCGCACTTTGGAGGTCAGATCCTGGAGCTTGCTGGTTCAAAACTCCAAAGATGTGATCTTGACAAGGGGACAAGTTCTGTTGATAGTGTGGCTGGTGGTAGATTTGGGAATCTGAACAATTTTATGGGAAATGTTGTTCGTGGTGGTAGTTCTCGGAGAGATGACTTTGATTCTGGTAGGTTTAGTGGTAGATCTGAGCATGATGGTCACGGAATTAGTAATTCTAACAGGTAACCATGCAATAAATGCAAAGATTCTAGACATAGAACAAAGGAGTGTAAGTAGGGCTGAAAAAAAACCTCGAAGCTCATGAGCTAAACGAGTAGCTCGTGACTCGGCTCGAATCGACTCGAACTCGAAAAATAACGAATTGAGCCAAGCTTTAGTTTAAGATCGTTTATAGACCAAGTTAAACGAGCCAATCTCACGAGTACTCGTGTAACTCGTTAGGCTCGGTACAAAAGATCAGCCACTCTCAATACAAAAAAAGATCAGCCACTCAGCACTCTATGTCCTAAGCGCACAACACAAGGCCTAGCCATTGAAGGCCCAACCGCCTAGAAGACTCATGCGTTACAAGGAAATTACTATTGTTAGTGATATATATGTTTAATATATACATACTCATTTCTATAATATTTAAGGGCTTTATGTTCATATCTTTAACGAGCTTAACGAGCTAAACGAGTCAGCTCGTGAGTTATATGAGTCGAGCCAATCTTAAATTTGAGCTCGTTATAATAACAAGTCGAGTCGAGCTAGCTCGTTAATGAAACGAGCTCTAGCGAGTCGAGCCGAGCTGGCTTGACTCGGCTCGGATTCCAGCCCTAAGTGTAAGTTTAGGTCATTGCATGATTTGTGGTAGGGACTCTCACATCATTGATGACTGTGCTTAGCTCAAACAAATGAAGCATGTCCAAAAGTATGTTGCCTATTTTGCTAGAGGTTTGGGAGTGCTGCTGGTTCAAAACTCCAAAGATGTGTTGGCTGTTGAGCATGCCAGCCGTATGGCCATTATATTATTAGGGTTAAGTCTGGGAATATTAATGAAAATCAAATTTCTTTAGGGGTTAAACAACATGTTAAGTTGGAGATTTCCAAATAAGGCTAAACTGGTTGAGCTTTCGATGTTTGATGATTTTGATCTGTTGGTCTTCTGAGAGCCAAGCTATTCATCGTGGGTGAAGTTTCTAAATTTGTAGCCACTTTTTGGAATGTGTGAAACTATTGCTTCTTGAGGCCGGTGCTAGATTGAGATTGGTACAATTGGCAGGTTCCTATATAGCGCGTACCGCGCCGACGAGCGAGGTAGCGCGTAACCCCCCCGCTCACCGTTGTTTCTATGGGCCGGCCCATTCTGGGGTTTCACCCCCAACCGGTTTTGGGAAGGTTCTAGAACCTTCCCTGAACCGGGTTTTCCTTTTTTCTCATTCAGTTTTTTTTTCATTTCCTTTTATTTTTTCTTTACTTTTATGTTTTCATTTTTAATCTTGTTTTTTGATTTTCAAAAATCTATTAATTCGCGATTTGTTTTTAAAATCGTATTTTTTTGGAATGATGAACATTTTTTTGAAACTGTGCACATCTTTTGAAACTCACAAAAAAAATTCCGGAATCGTGAACATTTTCTTAAATTTGTGAACATCTTTTAGAAATTTGTGAACTTTCTCTTAAGTCATGAACATGTTTATCAACTCATGAATATTTTAAAATTAAAGACTATTTTTTCAAAATCATGATTTGTTTCTCAAATTCATGAACATTTTTAGAATTAGCAAACATTTTTTTGAATCATGAACATCTTTTCCAAATTCGTTAACAATTTTTGAAGTAGCGAATATTTTTTGAATCGTGAACATTTTTTCTAAATTCGTGAACATTGTTTGAATTAGCGAACATTTTTTGGATCGTGATTTTAAAAAAATTATGAACATTTTTGAGTTTTGTGATTTTTTTTACAAATTTGTGAAGATTTTTTGAATTCCAAAGCATATTTTGTAATCATGAATATTTGTTTTGAAATCATGATAGTTTTATTAAAATTAGCAACTTTTTTTATATTCCCGAGGGAAAAGCTTACCTTCAGCCGGTTGATCGCGCAGGCGCATCCACCAGCTCATGTTCGTCAGATCCTCTGTTGATCAGATGGACGAGAGCACCCCTGTGTTCATGTGTTTATGCAACTGAGCCTTTGTTTCGAAAAGAGAGTTTTGCAACTGCCTAACTTTTTGCAACGGCGGTGACTCGTGTGGTCGGGAGGGCGATGGCGGCGAGGAATCTCGCTGGATCCGATGAGGATGGCGCGCAGGCAGGAGGCAGGGATGTCCGGGAGCCGCTGCGGTGGAGACTCGTGTGGCTAGGAGCGCGACGACGTCAAGGATTCCAATCGAGTCTCGCTGGATCCGACGAGGATGACCCGCAGACATGAGGTGGGGACTCCTGGGAGCGGCGGGAGCTCGCCTCGGTGAGGTCTGGCAGGGTTGACGGCGAGCTTCATAGCAAGGACCGCGACGACACCGGCGAACGGCGCTCCTGCGGCGAGAGATAAAGAGAGATGAAGAAAAACATGAGGAAGAGGCGGATGGTGGCGAGATGACTTTGGCCGGAGGACAGTGCTTGCCGGCGGCGGCGCAAAGGTGGGGACGGGCGGCGCCGATCCTCGCTCACCACCATCCGGCGAAGCTCGCGGTGAACAACGGTTTCGGCGGAGCATGTTTCTGAATAAAGCTCTTGTTGCAATAGTCAGCGTGTTTCTGAAACAAAGCTCTTGTTGCAATAGTCAGCGTGTTTCTGAAACAAAGCTCTTGTTGCAAAGAGGGACCATATGCAGAAATCTTCAAAATTCTGCAACAAGATCTTTGTTGCGAAAAAATTATGAAGCAAGATCTCTTTTGCAGAAAAAAAACACAGCCACGGGTGATCTTTAAAATTTCTGCAACAAGATCTCTATTGCAAAAAATTCTACAATAAGATATATGTTGCAAAAAATAAAAAAATACACGCTCGAGTAATTGCAGCAAGCAGACTGTTGCATAAACACCACCCTTATTGCAAAGGGTGGCTGCTTACGTTACGTTGGTAGATCAGATGATCATTAATGTGTCAATCCAATGGTCAGTAAGGTGGCAGATCCTTTTTGAATTTCTACCGCGAACGCGTAGCGTCACCCCCCTCCTGGAATTATTGAAAAAAGGAAAAAAGAAAGAAAACAGGTAGCGTCCCGGCCCGCACATGGGCCGGTCTAGAAGTGCGCGGAGGGGGGGGGGGGGGGGGGGGGGGGAGAGGGCGGGTGCGCGCTCACTTCTAGCAGGGCGTTGTGTGCCGTACAGGAGATCCCCTACTATTGATATGGACCGTTGTCGTGAGGGATATGAACATAATCCCTCCTTATACTCCAAAACGAGTCCTTGTAGGCTTCATGCTTATTTTCAAAGGAAGCTACTAAAAGCCCTAAAAGAACATGCCCTAACTTATTTTCACCAGACTTCCTTCACAATGAAAAACGTTGAGGGGGAGGGCAGCTTCCCGCAGAAGCTCACTTAAAAAGGAGTATAGCGAAATGGCTTTTAGTATTACACTGTATTAAAAAATGCCAAACTTGTAATCAAGCATTTACACTGTATGAAATATTTGTAATCAAGCATTTACACTGTATGAAATATTAAATGTTTCAAATATTTCCTGCAGAAACATTGATTAATGTTTCAAATATTAATCAAGCATTTGAGTAAAGTTAAATGTGTATTGAAAAAATGTTGACCATGTATTAAAAATATCAAACTTGTATTTGAAAAATATTTATCAACAATTTACAAAAATTTAAAATGTGTATAGAAAAAATGATGACCACGTATTAAAAAAATATCAATCTTGTATTTAAAAAATGTTAATAAAGCATTTGGAAAATGTTTAAAATGTGCATAGAAGGAATGTTGGCCAAGTATTAAAAAATGTTAATCTAGTATTTGAAAAATGTTAAATGTGTATAAAAAATGTTTCTTATATATACAAATAATATACAATGTGTGTGGAAAAAGTTGATCATGTATTTAGAAAAATTTAATCAAGATTTTTAAAAAAGTTTAAAAAGTATTTGAAATTTTTAATCAAGCATTTATTTGTACAGAAATAATGTTGACCATGTATTAAAAAATATTAATCTTGTTTGTGCAAAATATTAGTCGAACATTTGAAATAGTTAAAATGTGTATAATAAAATGTTAACCATGTATTAAAAAAATGTAATTTTATATTAAAAATATTAATAAAATATTTAAATGTTAAAAATGTGTATGGACATATGCCAACCATGCATTATAATAATGTTAAACTTTTATTTAATAAATGCTAAATGTGTATTGAAAAATGTTCTTGACTTATAAAAAAATAAAGAATGAAAATCAAAAGAAATAAAGAAAAATGAAAACAATAAAAACCAAAAAGAAACCACAGGATAAAAGAAACGAAAAGGCAAACCGAAGAAACAAGTGCAGAAGAATGGAGAACAGTGAAAATCGATAAAGATACAAAGAAAAATAAAAGAAAACAATTAAAAACCAAGAAAGAAGCAAATAACAAAGAAAAAAGATCCCCGATGGAAACCTTGAAAGAAACAAAAGAGAAATCAAAATAAAACGAAAGAGAAAACAAAAAACAAGTATAATTACGAAATATGAAAACCAAAGTAACCTGAACTTATGCAGTAACGAGCGACCGACGAACGAACACATCAGCAATTAAAAAAACAAAATCAAATAAGGGTGTGGCAAGGTCTTAGTCGACCGAGATTTTACCAAGTCTTAGTCAAATAATATAACATGTAAAGAGGAAAAAGAAAATCTAAAACTAAATTGCACGGATCTTGGTGTAAGATCTCACGAATAAAAAATCGACTGGGACTTGGCGGAAAGCTGATCAAACAGGAAGCTACGGCGAGCGATCGACCTAGCCAGCGATCGAAAAAAAAAAACAATCGAAACAGGCCAGCCCAGTTTAAGACGTCGGGGGAAGCTTTAGCGAGACGGAAGGTATGCTCGCTATAAGCGAGATATAGCCTTCCCGCTGAACTGCCCCCTCCTCCTCTGCCACGGCCACCGCGCCTCTCCCCTCTCCCGGCTAGCGGCCGCCCCTCTCCCCGACAAGCTCCGGCCTCCACCGCCCCTCTCTGGCCGTGATCGACCTCCCGCTCCACACCCGGTGCATCTCCGCCAGCATCGCCCACCCCCGCGCCCCTCTGCCCCCTCCTCCCGAGCTCCACCGGCCTCCCGCCTCCACCTCCTCCGGCCCGAGCTCCAAGCCTCCAGCCGCCTCCTCCGGCCCTGCACCACCCGCACCCGCCCTCACCTCCTCCGTCCCTGCCCCGGCTCCACCGGCGGCCACCCCCTCCGTCCTCCGGAGGTTGACAAAAGGTTGCCTTTTTCTCCTTCCTTTTGTTAATTATGTGCGGATCTCAGGTGCAGGAGTTACGATATCATGGGAAATACGCGTTGCGGCAGGGAACTGATGTACTACATCTACAGTTCTCTCATGAATGCTTTGTTTTTTCTGTCGTTGTGTTTGGTCTGTGGAGTGTGGACAATGCCTCGGGCTCTGCTCAGTTATCTTGTTTCTGAAACGAACTCCGATGTGCTGTTTCATTGGTATTTCAAAGTCCAAGCCTTTGTTGTTGGAAGGCGCGGAGAGATAGTTAGTTTCCACTTGCCTAGTCAAGCATGACATGAACACTTGCTGAAATAAGCCAGATGATTGCAAAACATAAAAGCGCAAGTTAATGATATACTAGAAGAATTAGGACAGAAAGACTGAATCTTCAGTAGGAGTCCGAACTCCCAACAAAATTTTGTTTAAGCATATATTTGTTAAAGACTGGAACACGTACATGTTTGTATCTCCTTATGAATAGCTGTTTTATTTAGACGCATTCATGACCCTGGCAAAGAAATACATCTCATCCATATATTGAGTAACTATGCAAAAGGACAACTTTCAGGTTCTGCAGCAGTGTGTACTAAATACTAGTACTATTATTGTCAATCAGCAACCCCATTTGTTGAGCAAAGTGGTAGAATTAGAAAGAATCCCTACGTTTAAATATTTTTCCATTTCTACAAAATGGCTCCACCATGATTCTTTTTGGCAGGTGCCATTGGCATGACCAGCTGACCAAAAAAGTGTAGAAAGTCTCTACGCAGGACCTGGTTTCTCTTAACTGTGCTAATAAGGGAACTGTTATTGACAGCTGATGGTTTAACACTGGCACATTTTACATAACCTGGTGCTTTCATCATTCATAATGCAAGATTGCGAAACCAAAAGCTCTAGCTGTAGGTTGTAATTTCTGTTTTGATTGTGAGGATTATTTTTCTGCTCTTGTGACATGTATTTGTCTCCAAGTTGGTCCTGAAAGTAGATATGAAATTAATATTTTCTAGTTTATTAAGTTTTTTATCGGAGAACGTGTTTATTGAGAATGGTCGTAGGAGTACATTGTTTACAACTTTTGCTGGACAACAGTAGATGGTCTATCTGTATAATTTTGTTTGGCAATCATGATGAAATTTGTTTATGATGATGCTCATACCAATGTATGAGAATTAACAAAGCAGGTGATGTTAGTGAGGGTGCTCATATTCTGGCCAGCCATGTTCAACGATGCTTTCGCTCATGTGAATGCATGTAAATTGATTTATACTAAATAATAAATGCTTGTACTTGTCACATGGCTTTACTTCTAGCTGTATGTTTTCAGATTGACCAAGGCTTTTTTAATTATTTTTGTTTGTATGCAGAAATAGTCAACTATTTGGAAAATACAATTGCTTAACCTATCTTAGGCCCGCAGGAAGGGAACAAATTCATCTGTAGGGCTCCATCATGAATGAGTAAGTTAGTATTATGGTATTCATCAGCGTGAATTTTCTTTTTCTAACTTGCAAGTTCTCTGCTATTGATTCCATTATCATTTCTTTCCTAAAGAAGTAGATTAGACGAAATAGAAGAAACTGTGTCTATGTATCCAGTAGAATGTTAATTTTAAATCCTAATGTTTCAGCATCCTACATACTTTCTTACGAATAAATGGACATTCTTTAATAGCCATGTTTACATTTTAGTTATTAGGAGGACATTGCAAGTCATTGTCTTGTTGATTTAATTCTTTTATGCAATACTATATCTCAGCTTACCAAATAATGGAACACCGAACACCTAATTGATGTGTATCTGAATTTCTCTTTATTTAGCAGCAACATGATCAAACGAGCGGAACGCCCAGGCTTTTGCTTGATAGGAAGTAAAGTGGTTGTGCTAGTGAATCGCTACATCACATATTTTTGCCCAGAAACAATTATCAATATGTACAAGGTGAGTTAATTCGGCAATTCTGTCTTTACTTTCGGAAATGCGCACATCTTCTATTCCGTATTCTAATGATGTTTTAGTTTTCTGTGACTCCCGAGACAAAATCAAAAGCTATTAAAGGAGCATTAGTAGAAGAACTCACGAAAACGAGTCTTGGAAATAAAGTGATTGCTTTTGATGGCATGCATATCTACACAATCACTCTTTTCCCATCTGAGTATGAAAAAGAGTATGTCATCGAACTGAATGAAGGTGCTAGTGAGGATGCGTCGAGGTCCGCACATTAACTTTTGACATAACTTCTATGTCGTATTTCCTTTTTTTTGTTCAGTTGCTAGCTATATCTTTCATGATTTAATTTACAGGAGTGTTAGTTATAGTGTCACAATTCATTTGGCTAAGTCACTGAAAATGCAAGAGTTGAAGGACTATTACAATGGAGAACAAAGTTATGTTTCTCAGGATATTTTACATGCAATTAATGTTGTCTTGAGAGCATTATCTTCAAGGTAAGAATTCACCATCTTAAGTTGCGGTATTATGTTTCTACTCAACTTTGAACACCTAAAGTAGAGAGTGCAAGATCAAATTCCAGCAAGTGTCTTGATAGAAGAAATTTATGTGAAATGGGTAGGATTCCACCGAAGCTACAAACATCCTAAATATGGAAGAAACCGTAGATCAAAGAGAACTCAAAATTCAAAATGATAAATAAAAAGTGGTGCATTGTTCTTTGTAATGATCAAGTCAATGCATCAAGTATGGGGTATGGCTATGACTATGATAGATATTTTTTTTTGCTTTCATTTGTTTGTGACTTATTCGTACTGCAGCTGTCTCAATGCTCCAAGGGCAATGTTTTCAATTAAGTTTGGTCCTATAATAGACATTAAAGAGGGGCTCGAGCTTTGGCAGGGGTGCTACAAGGGAGTTTGCTTGTCACATTATGGTCTTGATTTGACCATAGGTACTCTATGAAGACTTATGTTATGTTCTAAATTAGTCAAACTCTTTCCTACAATGTGACAAATTTGGTGGAAGTTTTTAGATTTATTCACTTTTTTCTTGATGCATGCTAAACATAGATATACTTTGTTGCACATGGGCCACTTGGATCATCCACGCACACAACCCAACTCCCCCACCCCTCAAGATAGGTGATAGATATCTCTTGTTTTGATCTTGTAACAAGCTCAATAAGAAATCGTTGATCTTACTGTACTCATCTTTGTAACAGATTCAAATATCCCATCCTTTTCAATCCCATACATTTGGCTATAACCCCTTACCATGAACCTCACAGTGTAACACTGCACCTGCCCTTCTAGATTTTGCTTTATACTCCCTCCGTCCCACAATATAAGATGTTTTTGCAAGCTAAAACAACTTGCAAAAACGTCTTATATTGTGGGACGGAGGGAGTAGTATATTACCCATTTCCCTTTGTACCGGGGGAAACATTGCCTCATGCCACTTTGGATCTTGCTCTGTCACCTTCCATTCTATTAGGATCATCACAGATTGCAATGATGCAGTGGCGAATTTTGTACAATCATCTAGATTCATTCACTTCTCCTTCTTGATGCTTTTATGCTTGGGCCACTCACACACACTACGTACCCAACAAATTTTCCAGTGCTTTATTTGAATGATTTACTTCATAATAGCCTATTCCTAAACGACCTAGGATTCAGTTTTCTATTTGTAATCTTGTGTATGATCTTAATTTTTAATGATTTATCTAAAAAATGATTTGGATGTGTTTTTGCTATTCAGATACAACTGTAGCACCTTTTTATAAATCAATTTCCATGGTCAAGTTTGTGGGTGAATTTTTGGGCCGAACTGACTTCAACCGGGCTTTCTCTCATAAAGAGTATGCAAAGGTATTAATCTTGAGTAAAGAAATAAATATTTATGTTGGTATTCAAATATTAGATAAATAGTGCTTTTGAATTTTAATTTGTAATGACTTGGTCACTATATGCAGATAGAAAGAGCTTTGAAAGGGGTCCAAGTTGAAACTATCCATCATACTGATAGAACTATGAAGTACAGAATTAAAGGGCTTAGTGTTGTCCCTTTGAAAGAGCTCATGTACATTTTTCTTATCTCACACATCAAATAAATCAGCTAAAACAAGCTCGTACTTCCTATTTATAAGTTCTCCATACATGACATGATCTTGTGCCTTTTTCTATTTTTAGGTTTTCTGTAGATGATGATGGTATCATGACCACCGTTGTTGATTATTATCAGAGTCGGTATAATTGCAAATTGGAATATATTCACTGGCCAAGTCTGCAGTGCGGTGTCTCTGGCCGTCAGATTTATTTACCCATGGAGGTAGAAATTTACTGAACTCAACATCTGCCATGACGATTTAGCTTCTGATGCATAATTTACTTCTAGGTTTGCAAGCTTGTGCAAGGGCAGAGATACCGGCAAAAGCTTAGTACCACACAAGCAGCGAAGTTGCTGAAAATAACCTGCAAACGTCCTCAGAATAGGCTGAACGGAATATTAAAGGTATGTTTTATAATCACAGTTGTTTGCTAAGAGTTAATCTTGCTCTCTAGATAATGTAATGGTCAGTTGCTTTCCATCATGGTCCATGCATTAGGCAGTGGCATTGACACATAAGAGGTGTCGCGTGTATGTTTGCGAACCAAGTTGCGATGCATGTACTGGGTGTTACCAGGATGAGCTTATAGATTGAACAATTGATGCTTCAGTAGCACAAGTACATATATTTCCCAAAGTGCTTTATCAAGTCGCTGATTGCACTTGCTATTATCACTGATGCCTACGACAATGCATGCTTTGCAAGGTGAGAAGCATTGCGATGCTGATTTGCTTGATGGGCATCTTGGCAACACATATGATCAATGTGATTTATAGTGAAAGCTAGCAGCAAATGGCTATTTCGCCCTGTAGTATAAAATGAGGTTTAACATAGTATTAAATATGCCTGCTATTCAACCGAAAGCAACACTGAAAGGGAACATGATGGAAATTGCTGCACCTGACTTGTCCATCAATGTTTGCCTTTCTTGTAGAACAGAAAGGGCAACCCCATTTTCAGGAGACTAGTTATTGTGGTTAGCCTCACCGGCGGAGCTACGTTAGGGCCAAACAAGGCCGTGGCCCGCCCAGCTTTTCCAAAAAAATATTTATACCTAAGCCTACTGCTCAGCCCACAGACACACAAGACGAGTGAGCATGCACCGATTCAAGTTTAGGGCCATGTTTAGCAGCCTGGCCCGCCCAGCTTTTTGCTAGTAGCTCCGCCACTGGTTAGCCTCATAACAGATTATTAGCACCAAGACAACTTGGGTTTGAGAATGATTTGGAAATTAATCAGGCCCGTAGTTTGTGATGCTATTTGAGCTGAAACATCTATGCTAACATTTTGCTTCACGTTTTTTTTCGTCTATGGTCCACTTTGAATTAAAATTAGTGTACCTTTCCTGTATTAGGTACGGTAGACCTGCTATTTCAGAACACGCTACACTTCAATTAGACTTGTATCTTCCCTTATTCGATGGTCCAATTCCTACTACATAGGCAATCCGTACAGAAACAAATATTCAGCAAAAACTATCCAGCGTGCATGAAATTAAAAGCGTAAGGAGACTCTTCATCGTGTTACACTGAAATATGTGAGTGGCCACCCATGCATTCAACCAGATTAAAAACGATCAAACAGTCAGACTGCGGTACAAAATATTTCCACCCCAACTGAATCACTGCCATTCCTCACCGCTAGACCCTACCTTAGTCAACGGCAAGCAATCTGTTATTTGTATCTCTGGTGACATAGTGAACAAGCTTATCATGTACTCCTCCGTGACTCCGTCTCAAAATAAGTTAGTACAAAGTTATACTAAAGTTGAGACACTTATTTTGGGACGGAGGTTTGCATGAGTCTGGTAACTTGTTGTATTCAAGTTGAAGTCGTTTAAAGTTTAAAGGTGATGGACAGATATGGATTAGTTGGATCTCAACTCTGAACATGCAGATATACACCGGTATTGAAAAGAGCTAGATAAGCGTCCAAATTAGATTAAACAACTTTGAGTGGTAATAGAAGTCCATAGAAATAAGGAGAAAACTGCCCCAAGCTATGCGCCGGAGAATTTTTCTTGCTAGTTCTTGTGTATCGTTGCTCTGATTTTTGGGCCAAAAAGCCACCAATGTTAATATGCTTGTGTAAATTTGTATTTGCTGGCATCTGTGCTATTTTAGCTTGTATATGCATCTTATTTTGAGCTGCTCTTATTGTTACTGAGATTTTCTCCACAGGCTGCGAGAGGTAATTTTGATGTTGAAGAGCTTACAGAGGGGGAGTTCTCGGCCAGTGGATTTCCTAAAGTGCTTTATGGATCTGTTCTATCCGCCCCTTTGGTATACACACACTATACTTGTATGTTCTAACTACTATTTTTATTGGTTCTAAGATTTGCTTCCTTTTCATCATTTCAGTTGAAATATGGCAATGAAGAAATTTTTATGCCCATTGGTGGACAATGGAATATGGCTAACAAGGTGATGTCAAATTTACAAATATACATGTTTTTAGTTTCCTGCACCTTTTATTAATGTTTTGTAGACACACTTTGTCAGCAGTGTCTTGGAGTGGCATATATATGAATTTTCTCTTTAAAAACAGGATAGTGTTGGTCCAATTGACAATATTTGGTGACTGTATGATTCTTTGTTATTTCAGAAAATAATTGATGGAGGAAAGGTGGAACGCTGGGCTTGCTTGAACTTTTCTAAAGTACCAGCTTTGGAGGTGGATAATTTTTGTAGTGAATTGATTAACATGTGTAACAAAATTGGGATGGTATGTTCTTCTTTCAGTGACTTCTCATGCTAGTCTACCTCCACAAAGTTTGGTACTATGATAACCAACAGCTTATAGACAACTCATGCAGTAAGAATATGGGGTAGCAATGCATGAACAGTTAGCTAGTAATTGAAAAGTTGAAGTGCGCCAATTTATTGTCACCAACAAAAAAGAAATGGGGACCGGAAAAGGGCAACGGCTGAAGGGTCTTGACAGATTAGGAGTGGCTAGCTTCACGTGAAATATTTTCCAGCGGAGAGTTCTTTATGTACTTTAGTGTTTAATGCTTAATTAGTCCCTTGATTATAAACACTAAACATTAGTGCTTAAAAAAAATGTGAGGCTTCTACATTTTGAGGGGCTGTGTATCTGCACAGCTTGCACATGTTTTACGACCTGGTTATCACAGATATTTGACTAAGATAGATCATTTTTTTCGCTCTTAAGGTATTTGAAGGAAAGCCATTGGCAGTCCAGCAATCAAGCAATTTTATGGACATACAATCCGCCTTGGAGTCTCTTTTGAGTTATATTTCGGAACTATTCACTGATGAGGGCAATTGCCAGCGGCTCCAATTGCTTATTGTAGTTTTGCCAGAAGAAAAAGGGCACTATGGTATGTATATCACTATTGGTAAAAAGCTCTGTGATTTAATTGTTTTTCTTGTGATGTATGCTGCATATTTTTGTAGGTACTATTAAGCGCATTTGCGAGACACAACTTGGAATAGTATCTCAATGTTGCTTACCAAAGTATGTGAAAGCAAAAGTAAATGTGGAATACCTTGAAAATGTTGCACTTAAAATTAATGTGAAGGTATATTTGTATCCACACCCCTTGTTTCACATGTCTGACTGTATGTTGTATTGTTGGTAGTTACTAAATTCATTGCAACAGGCCGGAGGACGGAATGCAATTCTCCAGGAAGGATTGCCATTCTTGTCAGATATTCCAACAATTATTTTTGGTGCTGATGTCAGCCATCCCCCACCAGGAGTGTACTCATCTTCTGTTTCGGCGGTGAGTACCTTAATGTTGGTTACAATATTCTTTTTGTTTTACTGTCACTGCATTTTGAATACAATGTTAAGCGGCATATTTTGGTTCAATACATAAAGCACAACTATCACTATTTAACAAATGCTTGTAGGTTGTTGCATCGATGGACTGGCCTGAAGTTGCAACGTATAGATGTGTAATCTCCGCCCAACAGCCAAAGCAGGAGATTATAACAAATCTATTTCAGGTTACTCAAGATTCAAATGGGTGTGTAAAAACTGATAGCATGATAAAGTAAGGATGCTTTGATCTGCGCTTTTGATTTGTCCATTCTGAATCCTCACATAATTGATGTGGAAACTGAGGTGTGCCTTTTGTTCATTGTAGGGAGCTTTTGTTGAATTTCTACCAGAAGAA
The DNA here is from genome assembly GCF_018294505.1 of Triticum aestivum. Lineage (NCBI taxonomy): Eukaryota > Viridiplantae > Streptophyta > Magnoliopsida > Poales > Poaceae > Triticum > Triticum aestivum. The sequence goes on from NC_057812.1 coordinate 36,153,450, forward strand.
TCGTCGTAAGCCTGAACGCATCATTTTCTACAGGTGTGTTTACCAAAATATGATATTTCTGTTGTCTTGTGCTCTTGGACAAGCCTCTTGACTGGTCGTTGTTGTGCTTAGAGATGGAGTAAGCGAAAGCCAGTTCAGCCCAGTTCTGCTTCATGAAGTAGATGCTATCCGAAAGGTGACACCTTCAGCCTAATTTGTCTAGTTTTGAATTTATTACCTTGTTGTATTCACAATAATATGTTTCCCTTTTCAAGGCATGTATCTCTTTGGATGAGCATTATGTTCCACCAATTACGTTTCTGGTTGTCCAAAAAAGACACCAGACAAGGCTCTTTCCTATGCCGACCACCAGGAAACCTGAACCCAAAGGAATCAGGAAACCTGAGCCCAAAGGAATCCTCCCTGGTCAGTGTGCTGTTCAGTTTTTATACTTTAGTTTCCCAATCTCCACTCAGTGTTGCATCTGGCTTATCTTATTTAAATTTCTTCAGGATGCTGCTTGATTGCTTGTAATTTGATAAAAGTTCTGGTACTCTCTGGATCAGTGATATTTTCGGTTGGTACAAAAGAATGTAAACTGTGCAAGGGCATAGACTTGAGAATCAAAAATATAGATATAGATATGAAAATAAAATCGGCCAACGTAACGGGTGATCTTTGTCATGCTGGGTCAGTTCAGCAATTTTTCCAGCCAAACTAAATTTGGTTGGGGGTTCCAGCATTCTGCAGTGCATAGCCAAACTGATCATAGACAAGGTTACAGGTGAATCAATTTAGCAGAACTGAAACTGAGCTGCATTTATCTTCTTTTGTATTTATCTTCTACTGGTGACCACATCATGTTCAACCTTCTTCAAACCGTTAATTTCTAAGTTGTTTGCCTTTTTAACCATTTGTGTTCACTTCCTTATTTTTCTTCGGCGAAAACATAATGCCTTTGAGATTGCAGGAACCGTTGTCGACTATGGAATCTGCGACCCTTGTGGGTTTGATTTTTACCTAACTAGCCATGCTTCTGAGGTATATAGTATCTGGTGCCGTTGTATCTTCATGGTTTTGTTTTATGGATGGATATTTATAAACTATCAAGTGAATATATAATGCCATTTTCAGGGGAGCTGTAGACCCACGCACTACCATGTGCTGTTCGATGAGAACCGCTTTACCGCTGGTGCCCTCCAGTCCATCACATATAATCTGTGCTACACGTATGCTCACATCTCTATTCATTGAGTTTGTTTAGGTACTCAACTTGATTCTAACCTTTGTTTAACTCTGACCTTTTCCAAATGCAGTTATGCTCGCTGTACACGTTCTGTATCTATAGGTAAGTTCATTCCTTGCAATGATTTCTTCTCTATTTATGTGTGATTAGTAGCTGTAGGCCACATGAGATGGTACCCTACAAGAAAGGCCAAATGGAAATCCCTTATAATGGATGGGGCATGTAATTTAATGGAAAACTGGACTAAAAATAATGCGCTGAAATAATTGTATTATTTTTCATAGTGCTGCTCAGGTCATTGAAACTCAAATGAGGGTTGACATAACCTTTTTGATAACCCAACAATTGGATGCATGCTTATCTATATTGTCAGGTTATGCACATGGGTTTCATGGCATACTACTGGCTTTATGAGCTTCTGTGATAATGTTTTTCATGGCACCGATTTGTGGGTTAACAATCTTGGAGTATTTGTGGTATGTTTCCTTTTTCCAGTTTTTAGTGTTACGACCTACTTATAAAATTATTACTTAGGTGTTTCCAGTCAAGAACTACTACTGCAGGGCTAACCAGACACCCTCTGCTAATACGCCAATGATACCTGTGACAGTGGCAGGATTTTTTCTTAGAAAAGCAAAGGAAAATTAAGTAACAACAAATGATTCGTGTGACTTGAATATTGAACGAAAACTTAATTGGATACACGAGTGTTCTAATTGAAGCTGATGGACTACCTCGCCATGATTATGGTTGTATGCCTTTGTTACATGAGAATGATATGGGGCGAAAGCTTGCCCCAACCCTCACAAACAAGTGTGTTAGGTTTTAATTTAGGACTGGATGGCATATACGTCTGCCTAGTGTCTCATAAAACCTACTACTAGTGTAACACATGATTTTGAAACTTGAAAGCAGCTTCATTCGTACTTATAATTATCACTGTGCAGTTCCGCCGGTGTACTACGCGCATCTTGCTGCGTCACGGGGGCGGAGCTACCAGGGCAATTTTGGTGATGGTTCAAGCATAAGGGAAACAACACCAGGTGACGAACTACCTGAGTTCCTACAAGTCCCAAAGATCCACGAGAATGTGTCGGAGGTCATGTTTTACTGCTGAATTCGAGGTGGTGGGTCGAACTATTATCGTCTTTGCTCCGAAACTTGGCCCTCGGTCACCTTTTGTATATTCAGAGTCGCGACTTGTGAGGCCGATAACACTGGCTCAAAATTTTGCTAACGTTGGCTCAAAAGTTTTGGATACGAAGATTCAGATATCACCGGTTGTGCATGTACCTGTCGTTATCTCTAGAGTGGTTTGTTCTTCTAAATGGAACTAGTTTTATTGAGTAAAATTTCTTTCCTTTTTTATTTACATCCATATTGGAGGATTACATTTGAATTTCCTTGACCAGCGGCAAGTAACATGTACTCTTGACAATTGTAAGATCTTCATTCATTATGTACAAAAGCTTTGGTTGTTCTCATGTTGATGACCGCACTCTTCAAGTGTGAGTTTAGCTGGTGGAATCTGTCATAGGACTACGGCGACAACTACATTAAACAATCAAGGTGAAAGGACTTTTGTTGTTGCACATGCATGAAAAGGATTGAAAGAGAAAATTTTAAATTTTCACAACACAAAAATCAAATGTTCTATAATGTTTCGATATTTCAATCATGATAAAATTCAGCATTTAGAATTCAATTATTATTATTTTCATTTTTTTTGAATTTGTCAGTTTTGAAGAATTTCAGATTAACAACATTCAAAATTCAGGACTTCAACGGTAATGTTTGAAATTAGGAATTTTGAGTTCCGTGATGTTAACCTTATAGTTAACAAATTTAAATTTAGCTTTTTCCTTATGAAATTTGGAGAAGTATATTAATGTTAATTTTCAGCATGTAAAACCTCATTGTCCCAAGTACATAGATCAAAATTATGTAATACAAAAATTGTTGGGATATGCTAAAATTTCAAAAAAAAAAAAGATAATAGACATGCGCTATTTCATCGGTCATGCTTTCTTTCCACACAATGGATCGCCAGTAATGAGAAAAATTGGATTGAATTTTCAACCAACCATATACTAGAAAATAAGAGCGGTACATATAGTTCCATAAGATATGTATGATTCTCCAATTCAAACAACTGTAACATGTCATTCCCTTTTCAAACACACATGGCAAATTGACAGGATGAAACCTTGAAATTTATTGCCATTCATCTCATCTTGTAGTGCAGTATGGACCAAGTGTGCAAAATACTAGCTTTTACACATCTCTAAGAACAGGCAAAAGAAAGGGCTTGTAATTTCAGTCCAGGAATGACAGGGTTCAGTCAAAAAATTTCAACGTGAAGGTGTTGAAAGCCACCTATGTGCTACGGGTAACAGCTAACAGGTAGTCCATACTCCGTGGAGTAATATACCACATTAGTGTAATACTAGTTTCAGAAGAAATTCTCTCTCAAGAAAAATTTCAGAAGGAACTGCATAATGAAACTGTCTAATTGCCTCATATTGTCTTTTACTTTTGAAAATAAGGTGGAGATCTCTGCCTTATATTCTTTTTTTTTTGTGAGAGTACGCCAATGGCAAACCTTAGCTTTATAGAAGGCAGAAAAATATTTACAAGAGGTTACAAGGGGTCGGCACCACACGTCGATGCACTACACCCACTCCACTCCCACTCTCTAAGTCGATTACTCACAAAACGTAGACACTCCCGAGCCTCCTGCCAATTCCCACAACTTCAACTCTTGAAAGATGATTGCCATAGTACCCCGAGCATCCCTCACATTCGCATTTCTGAATACTCGTGCATTTCGCTGCTTCCAAAGTGTCCAACAGATCATCATGACGAAGGAGTCAAAACCTTTCCTGTTAGCTTTGGTAATCCGCTTCCTTATCGTCTCCCACCACTCTTCCAGCCTGGACTGCACCGAGGGTAAGAGTGCCAGCTCCACCCCAACTTTAGCAAAGCATAGATACCACACGTGCCTCGCGAACACGCATTGCAGCAGCAAGTGATCCACCGTATCTTCCTCTTGGTCGCAAAAATAGCACGGTGAGGTTTCCTCCTGCAGGCCATGTCTGAGTCTTCTATCCGAAGTCCAGACTCGGTACTGAACTGCCAACCACATAAATATCTTGCAAGATAGCAGAGCCCAACTCTTCCATATGCCTCTATACGACTGGAACCGGATCCCTCCCTCACAGAACATTTTGTATGCCGAGGCTGCTGTGTATTTTCGGTCCACACACCACTCCCAAACAGCCATATCCTCCTGATCCGGGATTGGATGTACCTCAATCAGCACTTCCCATAGCCGGATGAATTGTGCCAATTCATCTGTGGACATCTCACCTGTGATATCCATAGTCCAAGCATGGGATAGCAAACCCTCCTGCACCACTCTTCTGTTCCTCACTTGGGTCTTGACTTTGAGCACGATCAAGGGTGCCACCTCCGCAATGCATGCACCATTGATCCATCTGTCCTTCCAGAACAGAATCTGAGCTCCATCTCCTAGCTTCCACTTGACTAAACTGTTGAACGCCTGCTGTAAATTTCGATCTGGCGTCAAGTTGAGTCCCTGCCACGGCCGTGAGCTATCTGTTCTTCTTAACCATTCCCACCGCAAGCGAAGCGCAAGGCCGTGTTTGCCCAAGTCCATCACTCCTAGTCCTCCAAGGTATTTTGGTTTGCATACTCTCTGCCAAGATACCACGCACTTGCCTGCGCTGACTTCCTCCAAGCCCGCCCAGAAGAAGGCTCTGCAACCCTTGTCTACCTTGTCCAATGCCCACTTAGGTGCTTCCGAAACAATCAGGTGGTGTGTGGGTCTTGCACGCATCACTTGGTTGACCAGTATGAGCCTGCCCGGTCTAGTGATCATTCCCCTTTGCCAGCCCGGCAAAATTTTGATTGCAGCGTCCACCATCGGTTGCCATTCAGACCTCTTTAATTGCTTGATACTCAGCTGCAAACCTAAGTATTTGCACGGGAACCGGTCAATCTTCCAGGGCATTGCACTTCTTACTAGTTCTTCATATCCCTCCTCGGCCCTGATCAGAATGGCCGAGGATTTCGCAAAGTTGATTTTGAGTCCAGAAGCTTCACCAAAGATCTGCAGGACCTCCTCCACCAATCTAATGCCTGTCCTTGAGGGTTTGATAAACATCACCACATCGTCCGCATAAAGAGATAGACGTTGCAATGGGCTGCAGCAGTTCATCTTACTTAGGACTTGAGAGTCATGAGCCTTCACCACAATCGCTGTCAAAACATCCATCGCAATAACGAACAACATTGGGGAGAGGGATTCCCCTTGCCGCAGCCCACACGCATGCATGAACTTCTCTCCCGCACACCCGTTGATCACCACTCTCGAGCTCGCCGAAGAGAGCAAGATCGCCAGCCATGAGAGGCAAAAAGGCCTAGTGTTACAGAGACCGCATGGACCAAACAGTCCAGCAAACTGGGGACAGAACAGAAACGAAGACAACGGCAACAAATGAACGAAGGAAGAAAGAAGAAAGAAACCGAAGGAATAAGGCAAACATAGGCAACTGTGCGGCGCCCAAATTTTCTGCCCGTAGAAGAAGTGCTACAGAGTCAGCTTCTCTTTGGAACAGCATGTCCATGCAGAGAAATGCTGACTGTTGAAAACCATTTCATTAGGGCTGTGCCATAGTTCAGCAGCACAGGCCGCGGAGACGAGCGGCCATGCTTGGAGGTGTTGGCCCTGGACGAATTGCAGTAGAGATGTGGCTCGTGCAGCTGGCTGCTGAAGATTCAAATGCTGACAAATTGTTTTGCATCAATCTGCACCTCAACGTAATATGCTCAATGGATTCAACACCTGGACAAATATTGCACCATGCATCTTTGGCACCAACCCTTTCGTCATCATATTATGGGATGCCAGGTGAAAGTAGCAACTTCAGGATACTCTTCTGAAAGTTAGCATCTAATAAAAGTAGTTTGTAGTTTCTAAACTACCAGCATCGCGGCCTTCAATCACAAGAAAATTTTCCAGAATCTGCAGCAATTCGGAGAGGCTGTAGCCTGTAGCAGATCGAGTAGGTCTCAGTTTAGGCTCCCAGCCGCTGGAAGTGACCTGTGATTAACCCAGCAGTACTGATCTTGCGCATACATGAAGATGACAGGGAAAATCGGGAATGGTACAACACTTAGTCGCATCTTGTACCAGCAGGAGTACTGACTTGAAGGTTGCCCAGATGGCCGTGTCATTTCTATGCTTCAAAGGACTGAACAGACAGATAAGAGCCAATTATGCCACGGGATAGTGTTGCCATGGAGGAGCATGCTGGCAAATTGCAGAGGACAGCGGTGCTATGAGCAAGCAGATCTCGGAATCCTAATTCCCCAGATTCTTTAGGTGTGATAACATATTCCCAGGTGATAACACTGTCGGCCGTGAGTTCTCTTCTTGTTCTACCAGAGAAAGGAGCGTCTTAATTTGTTGACCTTGCTGATGTTTTCGTCTGTAGTAACTTGGGATTGCTGAAAGAGTGCATTGATCATCATGGCATCATCCATCCAGCTAGTCTCTTATCAATCTTCTGTATCACTGGTTGGAGAAGATGTCGCGGCCTGCGGAGTCTTGCTTATATAGTGGGAGGCCAGGATAAGTGCAAGGCAGTGAGCTGATGGGGCACTCTAAAACACTTGCAATTTCAGCAGCCTCCTCACTGTTGATATGAATAATAAGGTGCTCTTATGACAATTAGTACTGAGACCAGAAAAGTCCAAGAAGGCCTGCAGGATTTGCTTAACCCTTCTAGCCTGATCAACCGAACCGTGTGGCAGTAGGACTGTGTCATCAGCTTACTGTGTAAACTGAAAGTGGGCCATTGCCGCTAGCCCGTTACTGCTATGGAACGGGTGCCTGAGGTAGTCATCCTCTGAAGGACACTGCCGGCCAGAATAAAAAAGGTAGGGCCACAGGGAATCACGCTGTCTAACCCCTCCAGGAAGGAAATGGGTTCACCTGCCATACCGCTGATAAGGACCTGAGCCTGCCCTGACTGTAACATACACTGACCCCATTTGATCCAATCCGTAGGGAAATTCCGGTGCTGCATAGCTGGAAGAGGCAATCCCAAAGCACTGTGTCAAACGCCTTTTGAAAGTCCAGTTTTAGCAGTCATTGGTTTCCTCTTTATCTGCAGACCGCACTAATTCAGAAGCCAGAACAAAGTTCTCAACAATTGAGCAGCCCTTATAACCCATGATTGAATCATATCAATGAGGACCCAAATCAGAAGCTGGAGTCTGTTTGTCATGACTTGTGTTTCATCAGGCTGTGCACTAAAGAAATCGGTCTCAGGAAACATTCAATCTTTGGTGTGAAAACAATGAAGGATCTGTTGACGTCGGCCTGTTCTTGCTCGGCCCGCCTGCTGCTCGCCGGCCACCATCGTCCCCGTAGATGGCCTGCTCTTGCTCGGCCCCAGCCGCTCCTGCTGCTCGCCGGCCACCATCGTCCCCGTAGATGGCCTGCTCTTGCTCGGCCCCAGCCGCTCAAGATCTCAAACGCCGCCGGCCACCATCATTCCCGTAGATGGCCTGCTCTTGCTCGGCCCCTGCCGCCAAGATCTCAAACGCCGCCGGCCGCCTCCGAAATCAAGCCTGCAAGCCACTCGGATCTTGTGCGCTGCACCACTGGCTGTCCCCGAGCATGTGCGCTGCGCCGCTGCCATCCGCATCCGATCTCAAGCGCCGCCGGCTGCTCCGATTTGAAACTCTTCCTGTTCGTCAGGCAACCATGGCTGATGGCGAAGGAGTTGACTATGACCGGTTGGGCAAGGCAGTTGTTGCGAGGGAGACGAAGGGGGGCTCGAAGGGGATGGGGGAGGCGCCGGCGCCGAACTCGAAGGAGATTGGGGAGGCGGTGGCGGCGGAAGAGCATGAAGGGGTCGTGCGGGGAGGAGGGGGCTCGTGGGGCAGGATACCGCGACCTTACCGGTGAGGGGTGGGCGGCCGGACCCGTTTACAGAGGGATACGTTTACGTCGTGGAGTAAACAAACACGAGCAACGTTTTTCCTTTACGGCGTAAACAGGGGACGGGCAAATATGATTTCGCCGAAACAAACACCTCCTTAGGTTGAACTTGTTTGCATGGAACTCTCTAAAGAGGGGATATCACATCCTCTTTCTTTAACATCAGCTTGTTTTTGAAGAAATCATATGTAAATCCATCAGGACCTGAGCGCTTTTAACAATCTCCTTCCAAGAGACTGTATCGGATAGACCACCGAGACTGACACAGGTGACTGACATTTACTGTTGGTAGTCGGTGCGGGGGAGAGCCCGACAGGTTCCCGAGACAGTGGCAATTTGTAACTTTTGCTAAATATGAAAGCGCTTGATGCATTATGTACCAGCAACCTCATTTATTTCTCCTCGCTTGGCAATTTACAGCAACATACAAGAACGTTGAGTTCTCGTCACCAAGACTGCACCAGTTAATTTTTCCACGTCTCCTCCATATAGAAAATTTCCAGGAGAGTAGTTGCATAATCTTTTCCAAGACATGTCTCTGAAGAACTCAAGATTTTTCAGTGGCCTATGTTCTTCCAAGGCATTCAAGAAATGCAACGATTGTCTAATTTATCCTCTCAAGAGAATAAAATCCCCTGGACCACTTCTTCGCACTCATCATCTTTCAGGAATACTCGTTCTTTCAGCTTACATTATCTAATTGCCTGCACCAAGAAAAATGTACATGCTCATAAGTATCTGACAGAATGACCACAGTTCAAGTTCAAAGAGCAAAGGCATCAAAATGATCTTGAGTAGCTGGAGACCTCAAGAGGAAGATTTTTTCATGAGCACAAACCTAGTTGTATCAATCCATATACCAGGTAACTGCAGAGATATTTGTCCGTTTATCTAACTCAGCCACACAAATGAATGTGTGCCCTGAGCAGGGAATGCACGGACAGAAGAAATATGCATTTAACAAGTTGAACAGAATGTGGTTATATGATTCTCAGTGGGGCTGTCTTATGCTAGTACATTCTGCACCACAATCCAATCCAGAATTCAGTCTGGTTCCATAAATCTGGGGCTGTGGGGAATCCAAGTACAGTAGCGACTTGTAACGGATTCAAATAAGCATCAAGATGGTAAACAAACATTGCTATGCCAAAAACCATCAGGATCAAAAGCACAAAGGACAAAAAATCGAGATTTGCTGCTACATAAAGACTCTATTGCAAACTCATACTGTAAGAAGTACTGCATTTTTGCTGCTGGCTGCAAATGGTTGCTTATAGAAAGCTCAACAGATATCACACATAATGAATTTGCTAAAATGCCATGGGCTAGCTTATGCTGCGGTACCTAATTCAGTAATGCATGACCCATACATAAGTAAATGGTCAAACTACATGCATATTAGCAATTTACTGAAGCAGGGACGCAAATAAGTGGAAAGTCTTGCTTAATTGAAGAGCGGCAAATGATTTGTCTACAAGAGAAAAAAAAAACTTCAGCTATATGAAAGAAGCTAGATAGGCCTCATCTATAACATCCATTTTTCCTTTTCAATATGAAGATTAGTCTTACTTCTGTGCCTGTGTACATGATGCTCTGTAAACAATAAAATTGATATTCAATCGTAGAAAACCCATTTTCTCTTGAAAAGAGTATGCCAACAAACTGATCACATGCACATAATCAGTCTGATCAACTGAGACATAACTAACCGGACTAAATTAACATAGGTCAAGGGTGTTTACATGATAAAGGGAGAAGTCCGTTAAAAATGAACTTCAAATTCCCATCATTCTTAGATTTCCGATGATCAGAAAAAAGTTTTCAATAAACACAAGACCAGTTGTCAGCACAAAGCACACGCATATACAGTATAGAAGAAATCAAATTCGAAGTTACACACCAACAACTTGAAGTTTCATGATGGCCAACTGGCCACACTGGTGGAGCATGCAACAATATGTGTTAACTCCGCTAGTGTAACGTAGGCAACAGACAATAAAACACCACCAAAACTTTTTTATCTTCAGTACTTCAGAAGGGATTGAAAACACAACCTTTTGGTTTATCAATATGATGTTTGACAATCATCAAGACCAACCAACAACATAAAAGCAGAGGTAGTTGCTGTTTCCATTTTTCTCCTAATATAGCACCAGATGACGATGGCACTAGAAATGGTGTCAGGGCACACAACATGAGATAGTAGGACGCAACAGACAGTATTAACAGAAGGCACATATGTTTTAGAAAATTCAAAAAATACACAAACAAAAGAAGTATAGGTTGACCGAAAAATGGTGATCTGAACTGCAGCTTTCACTACGCCTCCAGGCAGGCACAAGTTCAATTCTGCTCGTACCCATCACAACTAAAAGGGAAACACCATAAGAAAAGTATCATAACTTCCCAATGTTCGTGTGAAGCAACACATGCAACCGTAAATTAAGTACACACAGAGCCACAGATACAAAATTTACCAAGACAGAGCCACACTCAGGCAGCTGCGCACACATGCATAGGCGACAAACCAACAAAGCAAGGGCAGGCAGCTGCACACACATGCATAGGCGACAAATCAACAAAGCAAGGGCTCCAAGAATTACCAATGGCCTGGAACTCAGCTGCTTTTCATGGTAGTATCAGCACACCAGCCCAACACCAATGTCTGGAACATGGAAATCAGCACAGTTAATAAGTTTTATTGACACTACAAGATGCAAATACATTGTTTTACAGTCTTACCTTGTAAGTTTAGTGGCGACTCTTTCTTACTGCATAGCAGCAGCATTGGATCCATCGTTGGGTACTCTGCTTGAGATTCCGCAACTCTTTCGTCTACAAGTTTATCGAATAATTCTCTGTTTTCTGAATATAGCTCCAGTTGTGCGGTGCTCATCTATATTTAAGAAAAGTATTAGCTGACAATTCAACATAAAGGTTGTTTATTTCATAGATTTTAGTCAACCTTTTTCACTGCCCGCTAATCGCGGGTGCTTTTAGAGTAATAAATAAATAGAAAGAGACAAATTTAATGTGGTAATGACTGTGCGCAACTCTTAAACATCAAAGAGAATAGAAGGGAGGGAGTACCTTACTGTCCTTAACACATCCTTTAGTCGTTTTACAGTACACACCCTCATCATGGACTTGGTTTGCATCTGCAGTCGCCTGTCGCAAAGCACTCACTGTTAGTGTTAACTTAACCACTTCCTCTTGATGTCCTTCCTTTTTCTTCAAATTCAGATGCATTGTACACAAGTCTATGTGTCCGTCTGTGTAGATGGGAAACTCTCCTTCAATGACCTGGACATTTGAGGACAATGAAGTTGCTCGCAGTAGCACTTGAGCAACACAGGGAATATCTGTTGCATAATTTAAGGCAAGGTTCACCCCTCCCACGACAACCACACCTGTAGAAGCTTGAAGCACATCTGGTAGGGTTCGTGTTTGGCCATCTTGTACATGCAGAACATTATCCAGATATTCATCACTTTTTATGAATATGATATGATTGAGCACATCCTTGGGATCATTTGTCCAGCATGGAACTTTATAGAACTCTTCATTTTTAACCTTTTTCTGTTCATTTACATCCCAAACCTTGGTTGAAATGTGAAGATATCTCAGGATTAGCTTTGATATCTTTGCCCAGCTACGGATGTATCCATTTCCCAGATCTGTCAACTCTTGCTTCCTTGCACCCAGCTTTGGATCGAGCGATTTCAGAACAATTAAGCAGATGAAGTTGTTCTTTATGCTCTCAGCAGTGTGTATTATCAGTGCCGCCATTGCACGCAGAGACTTGACAGAAGACTTGGTTGGATCAAAATGAGATAGCTGATCAAGCATATCTTTTAGAGCAGGATAGCCCACTTCAAAGTTTTCAAGTGGAGGGCCTTCACGTAGTAGCGTGGGATACCCTCCTCCATGGGAAAGTAAAATTGACCCTTTGATATACTTCTTTGTTTCATGTCCCTGGTTCTTCTCCTTGAACTCATACACCTGTCCATCTGTAGTTTCGAATCCTCTCACCCACATATGCCTTCCTTCAATGATCGCCCTGACAGTCCTTTCACCATCAGTAAATGCAACCGTGAAAACAGCTAACCCATCTGGGGTGAGATGAAACTTCCTCTTGCCCTTCACGAGGGTCTTAAACTTCTTTTTGAGATGTTTCCGTAGGCGCTCCATCTGGCTTGCGTAGGAGCGGTGCATTTCTGAAAAGGAATTTTCGCTGCTCAGCTTCAAGTTGATAGTCATCAAAGGAGGCCCGTCCGGCACATCATAAATGCCATCCGCTTGCTGAGCCATTTGAAACAAGTATTTCCAGGAACCTTCACAAAGTCAGTGCACTGCCCTACTGCAATAAACACATGAATCATGCAAAAGGGCATTAAAGTTTAAAGCTCATCAAGGCATCAGCGGAAACTTATAAACGGCATTCATGTTTGCATGTCAAATGAAAAAGATTATCAGGTTATCACCTATTGAACTGCAACATATACATGTCAACAACTCAGATTATCAGGTTACAACATTCAAGAAAAAGGACCTTGGTACTGCCTTGCACAATTAGCAGATTGATCACAAAATAAGCTACGAAGAGGATCACCGAAACTACATTGTACACATGTCTCCAACAACTAAACCATTCAAGAAGTGGACAACGTGCAGCCTTTGCTGTACTAGCAGTAACAGATCACAAATAAGCTGTGTACAGGACAATGTAGGCACCGTTACGATCCATACAAAACTACAGAACTCAACTACTCATCAATCGTCATAGGGAACGAGTACGAACAAAATAGACGCAAAATCAGGCTGTGCCATACAAAAAATAAACAGGAACAGGCTTGCAGAATTTGCGCATTGGTGCTATGTGTCAACTCATCACATATATCATTTCTGTAGTCACAAACTATGCACAATCGAAGGGAAAACAATTAGCACCAAATCAGGAAGGCGCCCATCAAGGGGCAAGTGGATTAGCAAGAGATATTTGCGGTACCTCGATCTGGGAGAGGCCTATGTGGGAGGCGGCGAGGCAAGGGGGGGGGGGCGCAGGGAGAGCCAGCGATGAGCGAGTTCGGCAGGGGCGCTTGATCTCGCTGTGCGGGCAGTTCAGGTGAGGGGCGAGGGCTCCGTCTCGGCCAACCCTTGCCGCAATGCCGGCGCCGTCCTAACCTGCAAACCCTAGCGCGCGGCCCGTGAGGGGTGGGGGAAAAAAATAGGACAATCGAAACCCTCAAACGGGGTGGCGCCGAGATGCGGAATCTACCTTGAGTCGCTGGTAGGAGGCGGCGCCGGGAGGTGCGGGCGTGCGCGGGGGCGGCCGGCGGCGCGGCGCGGCGGCGGCTCCTCGCGCCTGGCCCTGCTGCTACGCTACGTCCCCTGGAGCCGCGATGGAGACGGGGCGTTTCCCGTGTCTTACCGGGTCGCATCTCGCATATCGGTCAAATTCAAGGGCGCATCTATAATTCTAGTCTGGAGTGAAATGTCTTGTGCAATGAACAAAGTCACTTTGATCATTGCATATATTTAGAGAATAGCGTGTTACCTTCGTGCCACTTTTTGACACACAAAATTGCCTAACTACGTCAACCCTCCCCCCAAAATTCAGCCAAATCCCCATTGCTCGTCACCGTCGCCGGCCCTCGTTGAAGAGCGTACCTCTCTTTGTCGACATGTGTCCTCGCCGAGCTGCTCCTGCTCTGCTCACCGCCGGCGTGGCTCGTTGATCCCCGTTATGCAGTGCCCATATTGTGGGTAGCCGGTCAAGCACTACATCTCTGGCTCCAACGTCCACAACGGATGGGTGTTCTACAGATGCCCAAGCATGGTCTAAGTGTATTCTAGTTTCTATTCCTTGATTATTTGCAAAGAATCTTGAATCTTGTCCTATGTCATGTATGCTTCTCATCCTTGTCTTGCAAAATGGCAGCACAATTGCAAGTTATGTGAACTGGAGTATGTGACATATTTGGTCGAACAAAACATTCTTACAGGAAATGTTGGCATCGATGTTGTTGGCTGAAGCGAGGACATGAGGGAGGAGCTGGAGCGTGGAAATGAAGCAGGTGAAGTGGAATAGTGGACAAGAGCAATAGGTTGTCCCATTATTGAATTATAATGACTTGCGTGTTAACATGAGAAGTCTTATGATGTAATTTACTTTCAATAACTATTAGTTTGTAATAGCGTAGTATCTTATGCAGCACTTGGCAGTTGATGTCGTGGTGTGGAGATGAAGATCACCACAAGGACAACCATGCATGGAGATGGGAGATCATCATGGGCAGGCAGCAGACGTGGAGATGGAGATCACCATGCGTTACTAAGGAGCAATACCATACCACACATGTATAAATTGCCTGTGATGTTTGAAGTAGGATGATCCCTCATAGAATGTCAAGTAAAATTGCCTCCCAATTGCTGCAACATCACATGTTAAGTATTTTTAGTGGCGGGACTATAAAACTAGGGTGATACTAATTCTCCATGTTCGTGTTGGGCACTTACGAGCGAAGCATTGGTTAACTTGTTGTGGCTATCAAAACAGTTTTGGGCCTCGAGTCATGGAAGTTGGTGTGGGATGAGATGTCCCCAACAAACAAGAGTCTTATAGAGATACGATTAGCAAGTGTTCCTAACCGAGTAATCTAGTCTTCTAGTAGTGATGCAAAAGCTCAGTAGTTGACATGTTGATCTTGGATCTTGAATCGCCAAGTATCAACAGAGGGATGTTGATTTTAGTGGGAGTAATGTTCTTATTATAATGTTAATGTGAATTACTCTTCATCAATACATGTCTTAGTGTTTTGCATATTTCTGTTGTAGATCAATGTCAACACCTGCTCAAGCTAGTTTTGCATTGAATCAATCTTGAAAAAAGATAAATTGAATGGAACAAACTTTACCACCTAGTATAGAAATCTTAGAATTGTTCTCAGGCATGATAAAAATGAACATGTTCTAGAGGAACCTACCGAGAATATTACTGCCACAACCAGGACCGCCCATCGGAAACTCATTGATGAATCAAACGAAATCCTCTATCTCATGCTGATTTGTATGGAGCCTGATCTACAACAGTTGTCCAAAAATATAGAGGGTTTCAATATGATCGAGAACCTCAAGAGTATGTTTCAAATCCAGGCTAGGACTGAAAGGTTCAATATTTGGCAATCCTTGATGGATTGTAAGCTGAAAGAGGGTGATCCACTGAGCCTGCATGTGATCAAGATGATCGGGTACATGAGAACTTTGGATCAGTTAGGCTTCCCACTTGGGGACGAGTTGTCCATGGATACAATTCTAGGTTCTCTTCCAGGTAGCTAAGCGATGCTCATCTCGAACTGCCATATGCATGTCATGGAGAAGAAGCTCACTGAATTGCATGTGATGCTAAAAGTGGCAGAGCAGGATATCAAGAAAGTCACGCATCATCAAATGTTGATGGTGCGGAACTCAACTAAGTTCAAGAAGATCCGGTCCAAAAAACGCCGAGACAAAGGAGAAGGAGAAGGAGGCAAGTCCAACTAGCACCGCTACACCCTAGATAGGACCAGACAAGGGGACCGTTTGCTTTCATTGCAAGGAACCCGATCACTAGAAAAGGAACCGCAACAAGTGGCTTGGCGAGAAGGGCAAGAAGACTGGAAGTGTGAATTCTTCTTCAGGTACACTTATTGGATATGTTATAGACATTTTATCTTGCTGATGATTCTAGTATGTCTTGGGTATATGATATTGGATCAGTTGTTCACATATGCAATTCGATGTCGGGGCTAAGAAGAACTAGGAATGTCACAAGAGGAGAAGTTGACATACACCATTGGAATAAGAGTTGCTGCATTAGCCATCGACACTATGCAACTTAATTTACCTTTAGGAATTAGACTCCGTTAGACATGCTTCGGTCAATGATGAGTCAGTCAGATTTACCCTTGTAATTTTGGGGATACGCTCTATAAAATGTAGCTTTCACACTAAACAGGGTACCATCAAAGTCCGTAGATAAGACACCGTATGAGATATGGACTGCGAAGAGTCACATTTTATCTTTTTTTTAAGATTTGGGGTTGTGAGGCATATGTCAAGTGACTCTAGTCGGACAAGCGCACACCCAAGTCGGACAAGTGCTAGTTATGGGATATCCGAGGGAAACCTTGGGATATTACTTCTACAAGTGTGAAGAGGGCAAAGTGCTTGTCGCTCAACATGGAGTTTTCCTTGAGAAAGAGTTTCTCAGTCGAAAGGCTAATGGGAGGTCAGTCCGACTCGAAGAAGTTCAAGATTCACGCGGGGATGATCATGTAGGTGATTCTATCACAACAGAGTTAGTCAAGTAACCCGTAGTAGAGTCGGCGCCGGTGCCACGAAGGGAGAAGTGCAAAACCCGGTAATCATGCATAATGGACACATATTTGGTTCAATGGGACATAATATAGTGAACACACAACAAATGAGCTCTAAAAATGTGTAAAATATAGATCCATCAAGCACCCTTGCAACCATCATTAACAACGATGTTGTCAGCAAGGAGGGGATGTACTACGACGCCGACAAACCCCTTGATGAGTGGTGGGATCGACAAAAGCGACAACATAACGACCATGTCCATTAAATGAAGGACATTCATGCATAGTTGACTCATGGTCTTTTGTAGAACAACAATGGTCGTGTTGAAAACGTTGTTCTAAACAAGACTGGGTAGTTGTACCATAACTTTCGTGTCATTCTAAAATTAGTTAAGCCCTTAAGTCTGTAATGTTAGTACTTGTTGCAGGTATAGAGACATGTATTGAGACATGATGACTCAAGTAGGACAACAAAGTTAACCCTTAATTTGGTTCATAACTGATGCCATCTTTCGCTATTAATCTTTTTATAGGTTGTCATGCATGTGCTATGTTAATTTGCTCTCTATGCATGCTCACATTGTTCTTTTCAGATGATTCGTCGATGCAACTTCAATATTTCGAAGCCCCCGCACCAAGACCAAGCCGTGGCTGTCAAATGCGCAATTCTTTTATAAATTTGGCACGCGGAATGCATATGCTTGTAATTCAACAATATCAATGTGTTATGTGGATTGAATGTGTATATGCATATGTTGCAACTTGAATTCATGTAAAATGTATTACAAAATAACATTCATTATATAGTTACATGAGTATTTCTATATGTATGAAATGTGCAGATGCTACTAACAAAAAATGTCACCGTGCCAGCATTTTTATTTGCCCTTCTACAAAACAAACTAGTAGCAATTAAGCAAACGATACTAACAGTATAGCAGATTAGCAATGTTCGGGTGAACAGAATGCTGCAAGTTAGCTCTGACACCAGCCATGTCTAGCATATCGAATGGTGCTATTGTCTGATGAACTACCGACGTGTATAGGGAGGGAACGTTGTTGGTTATCAACAGACTAGTTGCGTGCGCTGCGCACCCTGCTAAATATGGCCCAATAGTCGTGTGCGCTGCACACACTACTAAACGTATACCACCAGCCGTGTGCATGACACACGCGGCTAAAGGGGCATTACCCACATCGTTGTACTGCTGGTGTCCACCTCGAATGCGGCTGGAGAGCAAGTTTGCACGCAGCTAATAAGGGGTTTCTGAGGGAGTCCTGAACTAAGGGGTCCTCGGGTGTCCGGGCTATCTGATATGAGCCGGACTGATGGGCCGTGAAGATACAAGGCAGAAGACCTTCCCCCATGTCCGGATGGGACTCTCCTTTGCGTGGATGGCAAGCCTAGCGTTCGGATGTATTATTTCCTTTCTCTATAAACCGACTCTGTACAACCCTAGGCCCCTCCGGTGTCTATATAAACCGGAGGGTTTTAGTCCGTAGAGGCTATCAGAAATCATATAGGCTAGACGTCTAGGGTTTAGCCATTACGATCTCGAGGTAGATCAACTCTTGTAACCCCTATACTCATCAAATACAATCAAGCAGGATGTGGGGTTTTACCTCCATTAAGAGGGCCCGAACCTGGGTAAACATCGTGTCTCCCCTGTCTCCTGTTACCTTCAATCCTCAGACGCACAGTTCGGGACCCCCTACCCGAGATAGGCCGGTTTTGACACCGACATTGGTGCTTTCATTGAGAGTTCCACTGTGCCATCAACGGAAGGTTCGATGGCTCGTTCGATCATCAACAATGATGCCGTTTCTGGGAAAGTTTTCCTCCCCGGCCAGATATTTGTGTTCGGTGGCTTCGTTCTACGTGCTAACTTGATTGGCCACCTTAAACAGATCGACAGCTACGCCCCTGGTCACCAGATCAGTTTCGGGAACCTAAACTATGTCGCTGATATCCGAGGAGATTTGTGTTGTGGGGAACATAGTAATTTCAAAAAATTTCCTACGCACACGCAAGATCATGGTGATGCATAGCAACGAGAGGGGAGAGTGTTGTCCACGTACCCTCGTAGACTGAAGGCGGAAGCATTATAACAACACGGTTGATGTAGTCGTATGTCTTCACGGCCCGACCGATCAAGCACCGAAACTACGGCACCTCCGAGTTCTAGCACACGTTCAGCTCGATGATGATCCCCGGACTCCGATCCAGCAGAGTGTCGGGGAAGAGTTCCATTAGCACGACGGCGTGGTGACGATCTTGATGTTCTACCGTCGCAGGGCTTCGCCTAAGCACCGCTACGATATGACCGAGGTGGAATATGGTGGAAGGGGGCACCACACACGGCTAAGGAATAATCACGAAGATCAACTTGTGTGTCTTGGGGTGCCCCCTTGCCCCCGTATATAAAGGAGGGAGGGGGGAGGTGCGGCCGACCCCTAGGGGTGCACCTGGAGGAGTCCTACTCCCACCGGGAGTAGGACTCCCCCCTCTTGCCTTGTTGAAGAAGGAAAGGGGAAGGGGGAAAGAGGAAAGGGGGGCGCCGCCCCCCCTTCCTTGTCCTATTCGGACTAGGGGGGGAGGGGGCGCGCGGCCTGCCCTGGCTGATGAAGCTATGTACCTAGGGTAGGGGCACGGGTCTGTCCTAAAGAGCCCTACCCAAGGACATCCCCAGAAGAAGTCACCTTTCAGTCGACTCGAAGGTACCCACTCGACAGATTCAAGACACTCGACCAATAAGCTCTCACTCGACCATAAAGCTAACCACTCGACTGCCAGAAGCCCTAAAGTCACTCCGTAGGCAAACGGTCGTCTGTTAAGTAGTCTTTATGGTCATTATAGCATTTTATTACCAGCGTTACCAGTAACGCCCCGCCTTAATGTACCTTAAACCCTGCATTACTGAGGACAGGAGAGGGCTGGCGAACTCTATATAAGCCACCCCCCTCCTCAGTAGCAAGGGTTGGCTCCCCTGTAATCCATACACGCGTAAATCCAGTCGACCGCCTCCGGGCTCCGAGATGTAGGGCTATTACTTCCTCCGAGAAGGGACTGAACTCGTAAATCTTGCGTGTAACAACTTCCCAATAGCTAAGATCTAGCCTCTCCATACTCACCCCCCACATCACTGTCAGAGTTAGAACCACGACAGTTGGCGCCCACCGTGGGGCAGGAATCTTAGCGCTTAGTTGGAGAAGTTGCAATCTTTTCCGATCCTTTTTTATCATGGTTTCCTGCGGAGTTTTGGTGGAGGGCCGCGAGATCCGTCTCGGCGCGCTCACCTTCACCGTCGATGACTCCGCCTGGCTTCAGGAGGCACCACTCGACATCGACGCGCTCCCCGTCCGCGGTGCGACGCACTTCCGCGCTTACATTCGTGGCGTCCTCCTGCGGCAGCCGTCGACCCAGTATCGGTCGGCCCCTGCGTCGTCTCCCCACCCTGTCTCCCACCAGCGCAAGCGCTCTGGTCGGTCGAGACTCCAGCGGTGGGTGAGACATGCCGTGGCCCGCCAGTCGGCAGCCCCACAAGTCACGGCAATCAAGCCCGTCGAATCGCTCTACGGCCTGTTCGACTGGCTCCACGGAGACCGCATCCGAGTGCGACAGTAGCGACCCGGCGGCTGAGGTCCTGGCGGTCGATGGAACACCCAGTCCGCCCGGTTTCCCTCGCGCTGACGGGGGCATAGGTAGGAGCGACCCGTCGCGTCCCCACGATGAGTATCTCCCCGAGCCTCTCACGTCATTACAGCGAGAGGAACTTCGCCGCCGGAACATGGACGCGCTCCACACTCCAATTATCGGAGAAACGCCCGAGGCCCGGGCCTTGGAGGACGCGCGCCTGGCTAACCTGGCCGAGCGCACTCGATTGGAGAATCTCTAGCGAATACTCGACGAGCAAGCACGTCAGCGAGCTCCTGAGTCCAGTCGATGTCAGCGAGCTCCCGAGTCCAGTCGGCGTCAGCTATTCTCGCCGCCCCAGGTATATCGAACCCCAGTTCAGAATTTGGCCGCCGCAGCCCGTATAGCAGAATCAATTCAGCCCTCCCAATCGGAGGCCGGCAGGGGCTTGTTGCAGATCAGAGCGCTGCTCCGGGCGGCGGGTGATTAGAATTCGGCTGTTTCTCAGTCGCGAGATAGGATCCACAGTCGATCCGTTGCAACAGAAACAGTCCAGTCAGCTCATAGCCCGAGCTCGCCCCCGAGGCATGAGGGACGTGGTGATCGGCGTGATCAGTACAGGAGGAATGAGCAGTATGACTACCGACCCGATCGTGATGACCGACGTCGAGTGCCAACCCCTCCCTCGAGGAGTGGGTCATATGCGCCTCGGTGGCGAGATGACAGACGCCCTCACAGTATTGGGCAGAGGATACCAGTCGACCCCAGGGACCCAGGCTTTGATGCGAGATCTATCCTCGTTCAAGGTTTGGTTGACAGGACTAGAGCTCATCGGGAAGGTCACAACAGGGATGCACCTGCCAGCAGCAGCAGAGTACATGTTTCGGGGCCAGAGTGTTTCAGTCGAGCCATCAGAGCCGCAGTGATTCCCCCCAACTTCAGGTTGGCGACTGGAGTCAGCAAGTTCACCAGTGAGTCCAAGCCTGACACTTGGCTCGAAGATTACCGAGTGGCCGTACAGATTGGCGGTGGCAATGACGAAGTGGCCATGAAGCATTTGCCTCTCATGTTAGAGGGCTCGGCCAGAGCGTGGTTAAATCAGTTGGCACCCAGCAGCATCTACACTTGGGAGGACCTCTCCCGAGTGTTTGTCACAACCTTCGAGGGAACATGCAAGCGACCCGCGGGCCTTACGGAATTGCGGTCTTGTGTGCAGAAGCCGAATGAAACTCTGAGGGATTACATCCAGAGGTGGATCACACTGCATCACTCGGTTGAGAATGTGCCAGACCATCAAGCAGTTTGCGCCTTCAACGAAGGCGTCAAGTACAGAGAATTGAATCTGAAATTCGGTCGAACTGGAGAGATGTCTCTGAATCGGATGATGGAGATTGCCACCAAGTACGCTAACGGTGAAGACGAAGATCGACTCCGAAGCGGCAAGTACAAGGCAGTCGCCCAAGAAACCGGAGGGAACTCCAGTCGGAAGCAAAAGCGGAAGGCTGAACCGGCCGCCCCTGGAGAGGCCCTGGCCGTGGCCCAGGGAAACTTCAAAGGAAAACCCAAGGGCGCCTGGAAGCCCAAAAAAGTCAAGGATCAGGATGGAAATGATGTGTTGGATCTGCCATGTCACATCCACACCAAGAAGAATGAAGAGGGTAATTTTATTTACCCAAAACATACCACTCGACAGTGCCGGCTCCTGATCCAGCAGTTTCAGGGCAAGTAGTCCAAAGACAAAGAAAAAGAGCCAGACAGAGTTGAGGACAAAGAAGATAGTGACGATGGATTCCCCCAAGTCAATTCCACCCTGATGATTTTTGCTGATGTCGAAAGCAAAAGTCGACTAAAAGTCATTAACCGCGAGGTGAACATGGTTGCCCCGGCAACACCCAGTTACCTGAAATGGTCTCAGACTGCCATCACATTCGACCAGTCTGATCACCCGACGCACATTGCCACCCCTGGGAGGCAAGCTTTGGTGGTCGACCCGGTTGTCGAAGGCACTCGACTGACCAAAGTCCTGATGGATGGAGGCAGTGGCCTGAACATATTGTATGCTGAAACATTGAAAGGGATGGGCATTCCGATGTCCAGGCTCAGTACCAGCAACATGAGCTTCCATGGAGTCATTCCCGGGAAGAAAGCCCAATCACTCGGCCAGATTGCTCTTGATGTGGTTTTTGGTGATTCCAAGAATTACCGCAAGGAAAAGTTGACATTCGAGGTTGTGGACTTCCAAAGTGCCTATCATGCCATTTTGGGCAGGCCAGCTTACGCACGCTTCATGGCCCGACCATGTTACGTGTATCTCAAAAGAAGATGCCTGGCCCCAAAGGTGTGATCACTGTTACAGGCAACCGGAAGAAGGCAGAAGAGTGTTTTCAGAAGGGCTCAAAGATTGCAGATGCGCAGATGGCAGTGGTCGAGCTGCAAGAGTACCAAAAGACTGCAGATCCGAGTGAGTTGTTACGAGCCAAGAAGCCTGCTTCAGAATCAGCTTTTCAGTCGTCCGGTGAAACAAAGACAGTCCACATTCACCCGACCGACCCCGATGCTGCCCCGAATCACATCTCAACAACGCTCGACTCCAAATAGGAAGAAGCGCTCGTCCAGTTCCTCTGTGAGAACTGGGACATCTTCGCATGGAAGCCCTCTGACATGCCTGGAGTTCCCAGGGGACTGGCTGAGCACCGTCTACGAGTCGACCCAAAGTTCAGCCTATGAAAGAACATCTTCGATGGTCCGCCATCCAGAAGAGGAAAGCTATTGGCGAAGAGGTGGCTCGGCTTTTAGCAGCGGAGTTCATCCGAGAGATTTATCACTCCGAATGGCTCGCCAATGTTATCATGGTCCCCAAGAAGGACAAGTCGCTTCGCATGTGCATCGACTTTAAACATATCAATCGGGCCTGCCCGAAAGATCATTTTCCTCTCCCTCGCATCGACCAAATAGTCGACTCGACCGCGGGGTGTGAGCGACTGCCTTTTCTAGACGCCTATTCTAGGTACCATCAGATCCGTCTGTATGGACCCGATGAGATCAAAACAGCTTTCATCACTCCTTTCGGGTGCTTCTGTTATGTCACCATGCCCTTCGGCCTCAAGAACGCTGGAGCCACGTTCATGAGGATGATTCAAAAGTGCCTGCTCACTCAGATCAGTCGGAACGTGGAAGCATACATGGATGATATTGTGGTCAAGTCGTGCAAAGGTTCCGACCTGCTGACTGACCTTGCTGAAACCTTTGCCAACCTCAGGAGGTATGATATCAAGCTTAATCCATCAAAGTGCACATTCGGAGTTCCGGGTGGAAAGTTACTCGGTTTTCTCGTTTCCGAACAAGGAATCGACGCCAATCCCGAGAAAGTTGGCACCATACTCCGGATGAAGCGCCCCGTGCGTGTGCACGATGTCCAGAAGCTTACAGGTTGCTTGGCCGCTCTAAGTCGATTCATTTCTCGTCTCGGTGAAAAGGCGTTGCCTCTTTACCAACTGATGAAGAAGTCTGACAAGTTCGAGTGGACTCCAGAAGCTGATACGGCATTTGCAGACCTCAAAGCTCTGCTCTCCACCCAGCCGGTGCTTGCTACCCCAATCAGTAAAGAGCCCTTGCTGCTTTACATTGCAGCCACATGACAAGTTGTCAGTATAGTACTTACGGTCGAGCGGGAAGAAGAAGGAAAGGCCTTCAGAGTTCAGCGCCCAGTATACTATGTGTCTGAAGTTTTGACACCTTCAAAGCAAAGATATCCTCATTACCAGAAGCTTGTATACGGAATTTATACGACCACAAAGAAGGTTGCACATTACTTCTCTGATCACTCCATTACAGTCGTCAGCGACGCCCCACTGTCAGAGATTCTGCATAACAGAGATGCAACTGGTCGAGTGGCGAAGTGGGCGATTGAACTCCTTCCCCTAGATATCAAGTTTGAAGCAAAGAAGGCTATCAAGTCCCAAGCAATTGCAGATTTCGTCGCCGAGTGGATCGAACAGCAGCTTCCGACTCAAGTTAACTCGGAGCACTGGACCATGTTCTTCGATGGGTCCAAGATGCTGAATGGTTCTAGTGCTGGGGTAGTTTTGGTCTCCCCCTGAGGAGATAAGCTCAGATATGTTCTCGAGATTCACTTCGATTCCTCCAATAATGAAGCAGAATATGAAGCTCTTTTGTACGGGTTGCGCATGGCCATTTCACTCGGCGTCCATCGCCTCATGGTCTATGGCGACTCAGATTTGGTGGTTAATCAGGTAATGAAGGAATGGGACGTCAGAAGTCCGGCAATGACTGGCTATTGTAATGCAGTGAGAAAGCTAGAAAAGAAATTCGAGGGGTTAGAGCTTCATCACATCCCCCGACTGAAAAATCAAGCAGCTGATGATCTGGCAAAGATAGGCTCCAAGAGAGAGACCGTTCCCAGCAATGTGTTTTTGGAGCACATCCGCTCGCCGTCAGTCCAGGAGGATCCTTTTACAGAAGAAGCCCCGCAGCCGAAAAGTGCCACAGATCCGACTGAAGTCGAAGTTCCTGCTGTGGTCGACCTGATCATGGAAGTCTTGGCCATCACCCCCGACTGGACGATACCATACATCGCATATATCCTAAGGAAAGAACTCCCAGAGGACGAGGAAGAGGCTCGACAGATCGTCCGCCGATCCAAAGCCTTCACAGTCATAAAGGGACAATTGTATAGAGAAAGCGCGACTGGAATCGGTCAGAAGTGCATAACACCAGAAGAGGGTCGGATAATCTTTGATGATATCCACTCGGGAACCTGTGGTCACCATGCGTCCTCTCGGACCATTGTGGCTAAAGCATACCGAGCAGGGTTTTACTGGCCAAGAGCAAACGAGATGGCTAAGGAGATAGTCGACAAGTGTGAAGGGTGCCAGTTCTACTCCAACATGTCGCACAAACCTGCATCAGCCCTGAAGACCATTCCACTCGTCTGGCCCTTTGCTGTCTGGGGGCTAGACATGGTCGGCCCACTGAGAACAGGCAGGAGCGGTTTCACTCATGTGCTTGTGGCAGTCGACAAGTTTACCAAATGGATTGAAGCTAAGCCCATCAAGAACCTTGATGCTAACACTGCTATCAGTTTCGTCAGAGGATTAACATTCAGATATGGAGTCCCTCACAGCATCATCACTGACAGTGGGCCAAACTTCGATTCAGACCAGTTCAGAGCCTTTTGCGCCTCTCAAGGCACGCGATTCGACTACGCATCGGTCGCCCATCCCCAGTCGAATGGGCAAGCCGAGAGAGCAAATGGTCTGATTCTCAAAGGACTAAAGCCTCGACTGATGCGTGATCTCAAGCATGCAGCAGGTGCTTGGGTCGACGAGCTTCCGTCAGTTCTGTGGGGATTGAGGACCACCCCGAACCGGTCGACTGGAAGAACTCCATTCTTTCTGGTTTACGGAGCCGAAGCAGTTCTGCCGAGTGATCTTCTCGACAACGCACCCCGAGTCGAACTTTATACCGAAGATGAAGCAGAACAAGCCCGGCAAGACGCAGTCGACCTCCTAGAAGAAGAGAGGGAAATGGCCATGATCAGATCGACCATTTATTAGCAAGACTTGCGTCGATTCCACGCCAGGAATGTGAAGAGTCGAGCCTTCCAAGAAGGAGATTTAGTCCTCCGAGTGGATCAACAGAAACCACACAAGCTTGCTCCTACTTGGGAAGGTCCCTTCATCGTCACCAGAGTCCTCCACAATGGAGCGTATCACCTCTACAATGTTGATCGCCGGATCGACGAGCCACGAGCCTGGAATGCGGAACTGCTCCGCCCCTTTTACACTTAAGTTCCTTAGTCTAAAAGATGTAATAAGAGAAACTTCCGCAGTTCATTTTTATCAAAGACAACTGTTTGCATACGAAATCCCCCAGTGGGTGACTTAGCCGCGGATCCATTTCGCCTAAGTTTGAAAAATCCTACCGAGTGGAGAGCAAACCTCCCACTCGGGGGCTTATCTGCAGTCCAGCACTCGCCTAAATTCTCCCACTAAGGGACTTAGCTGCAGTCAGGCACTCGCCTAAGTATGAAAAAATCCTACCGAGTGGAGAGCAAACCTCCCACTCGGGGGCTTAGCTGCAGTCCAGCACTCGCCTAAGTTCTCCCACTAAGGGACTTAGCTGCAGTCAAGCACTCGCCTAAGTGTTAACAAAATCCTACCGAGTGAGAGCAAACCTCCCACTCAGGGGCTTAGCTGCAGCCCAGTGCTCGCCTAAGTATGAAACACATCTCATTCCTCAAGGACGACGAGGGGCAGGTCGACTGCCACCTTCTCCTAGAGAGCTTCGCCACAAATACAATGTGTGCTCTGTCCCACTCCGTAGTAACAGGGTGTAGGTCGACCGCCGCCTTCTCCTAGAGAGCTTCGCCACAAATACAATGTGCGCTCCATCCCACTCTGCAGTAACGGGGTGTGGGTCGACCACCACCCTCTCCTTCAAGTGAAGGCCAAGTTCCACTCGACGGATCGTCCACAAAGATATTCAACGATAAATCAAGTTCAAATAAAGCCTAAAGAGTCCCAGACCTCAGATCAAAAGTATTCGAACCCTCGGCTCGGCAGGGTTTAACTATTACAATTCCACTCGGCATTCCGAGGCAAATTCAAGGCAGAGGTTCAACGGTTATAGATCCACCCGGCATTCCGAGGAAAATTGAAGTAGAGCTTAAAAGTTTTTCATTCCTCAGGCGGAGGACTGGCAGGGGCGATGAACTCATCCAAGTCGATCCCGTCTGCGATGCGGGTAGCAGCAGCGATGAATGTCTCCATGAAGTCCTGGAAGTTGTGTTTCCTCGTGTTGGCAACTTGGATGGCGGCCAGTTTCTCCTCCCGCGCCTCCTTGCAATGGACACGGACCAGAGACATAGCCACATCAGCGCCACACCGAGCGGAAGACTTCTTCCACTCCTGCACTCGATCAGGGATTCCGTTGAGTCGAGTCATCAGAGACTCGAGATCGTTCTGGAGCGCAGACTCTGGCCAAAGCATCGGGTCGATCCGCGACATGGCAACCTTCAGCCGAGCCAGGTAATCCACGACGCCGTCAACACGAGATTCCAGTCGGAGCAGATTCATGGCAGCTTCGTCTTTCACTGGAGAGTTGATTGGATCCAAACCTGTTTCGATCCGCCCAGTCTCCTCTTTAAAGTTCTGGCAAAGTTCTGCATACACGATCCAAGGATAGGTCAATTTTCATAAGACTGGGTCGATACAAAAAACAGTCGGAGCTGAATGCGCACCTTCGAGCTTGATGTACAGCTTCTTGGCGAGGCTCCTTAAGTAGCTCTCCAGGTCGTCCCTCCTGCGAGCGATGCCTTCCATCTTCTCGCCCAGGATGAGGTTCTCCTTCTTCCAACGTGAAGTCTGCCTGTTGGCTTCATTCAGAGCGGTCTTCAACCTGGTATTCTCTCCTTCTAATTGGTCGACCGAAGCCAGCTTCTGTACGGCCAGAGCGGTCTTGTCATCAGCCTCCTTACGGGCGGCAGCCAAGTCCTGATCCTTCTTCACAAGAGCTTCGTTCAGTTTTTCTGCAGAGAAATGATGATTGATTCAGAAATAGCAGAAGGATACTCAAGCCTAGAAACTAACCAGTCGACAAAGGCTTCTTACCTGCGGCGCCGTCTCTGACCTTCTGCAGCTCTGTTCTGGCCAGCTCCAGATCAAGGTTCAGTTGAATTTGCTGCTTCTCCAAGTCAGCCAAACAGGCTCCAAGATCACAAGATTTCTGAAGTCGAAGGGGAGGAGTTATCATTACAGTAAAAAACAATGAAGGCAATAAATACTAAGACTACGGTCGACTGCCAGCAGTCCACCATAGTCTCGGGGACTACACCCAGTGGGTGCACTTAGCATGCCCCCACCGGTTCCTATCCCACCCGACCGGCCCCCAAAGTCGAGTCCAAGATGAGTTGCTTCCGAGTAACTAAGAGACAATAACGACGTTTCTAAGACTATAGCCGAAGCAAAAACATTCGACAATAGTCTCGGGGACTACACCCAGTGGGTGCACTCGGCATGCCCCCACTGTAAAAAAAGAGAGGAAGAAAGTCAACTGCCCGCAGTCGACAGGATACCGTTCCATTCGATATGGCCCGAACAGAAAGACTACAGTCGACCGCCTGCGGTCCACCATAGTTTTGGGGACTACACCCAGTGGGTGCACTTAGCATGCCCCCACTCGTCCAAGAATTGGCAGACACACCCACTGGGTGTACAAACATAAAGATCTTCGGAAAAGAGATTCTTCAAAGAACATATCGTAACAGACCAAGTGTTGAAGTCGACTAACCTGGACGTTGCTCTGAAGGGCCGAGCTTGCGTCATAAGCCGCCTGACAGGCTTCTCGAGCCACCTTCACTTGTTCCATCATGATCCCCGTCTGGCGTACAGCCTCCTTCGCAGCAGCCGCTTGGTCCTCAGGGACGGGGTACGCAGCAAAAAGCGAAGACGGATCCGCAGTCGACGCTGAAGGCTGCACACTCGCCGGAGGAATGGCGAAGGTCACGGTAGCCCGAGTGGGTTCACCATCATCCCGAGCTGCGGTCTCAGGCGCCGGAGTGGATGGTGGGGTCTTATCAGCCGACGCCTTCTTCTTCCTCCTCGCTCTCAGTGGTTCGTTGTCATCATCGTCCGGGAGGTCGATAACATGGGGAAGAGTTGCAAGGAAAACATTCAATCGACCAGCGTTGCAATAAAGGTTCAGTCGACTCAAAAGCGGGACGTCAGCGATCGTACCAGGGTTGGAGGTGACGGCGTCCTCCATCTCTTGGTCGTCGTTCTTGGCGGAGACCTCAGAAGTAGCACCGCTGCAAATCTCGAAAGTCAGTCAATTGGCTCAGTGAATCGACCAAGGATCCGTCCACGATTGACAAAAGAAAGCAAGTCTTATTATTACCAGGAAATGGTGGGAACAACTATCTTCATCTTGGGCAGAGCCTTGGGCGGCTTGGATGGCGTCGCTCGTGGGTGCTTGGAAACCTTCTCAGTCGGCGGAGGAGAGGAGGTCCGAGGGCGTTTTGATGACTGCCCAACGGGAGCAGTCACCTTGCCACGTTCCCGCGCCGGATCGTGGGTGAGCTTGGATCGCCCCTCCAGGCGGGGAGGTTCAGCCTCCTCCTCCTCCCCTTCGCTGGAGAAGATGTCGTCGCCTCCCTCTCCCTCACCGTCGGACTCCCACTCGCCTTGGTCGTCCCCGCTCTCGCCTCCGCTTGCCTCCCCTTCCTCAGTCGACCCCTGTGCCCCGTTGGGCGTCGAGTACATCTCGGTGGTCGCCTGGGAAACAACATACGAGATGAAAGTCAATCAACTAACTCGAAGAAGAACGAGACATAAGACAATATATCAGTCGGGAGCACAAAGACTTACCTGGTCCACCTCATACGAGTTGTCGAGTGGGATTACCCTCCTGGCTCCTCGGGGGTTGTCTTTGTTCCCCGTAATACTTATCATCCACCCCTCCAGCATCTCGTCGGTGACCTCCTCCAGGTGGATCCGAGTGGTGTCGTCGAGGCCCGAATACAGCCACATCAGGTGGTCGCGGGCTTGGAGCGGTTGGATGCGCCTTTGGAGGAAGACCTCCAGCAGGTCCATACCAGTCACACCTTCACGGACAAGCTCAACCACTCGACCGGCCAACACCTTGACTTGGGCCCTTTCCTCCGGCGCGACCTTCAGAGAGACAGGCTTCTTGGCTCGGTCGAGGGAAAAAAGAGGAAGACCAGTCGACTGTCCTGGGGTCACCTGGTCCTGGCAGTAGAACCAGGTCGACTGCCAACCACGGACCGACTCCGGGAGGGTGATTGATGGAAAACAGCTCTTTGCCCTCGTCTGGATCGCCAGGCCCACGCACAGTTGGATCACCCGCGTCCTCTCGTCACTCGACTTGGTCTTCTTGACCGATTGAGAGCGACAGGTAAAAATGTGCTTGAAGAGCCCCCAGTGGGGGCGACAACCCAAGAAGGCCTCACACATGGAGATGAAAGCGGCAAGGTATACGATGGAGTTGGGAGTGAAGTGATGGAGCTGCGCTCCGAAAAAGTTCAAGAAACTCCGGAAAAAGGGATGGGGCGGCAGAGAAAACCCGCGGTCGATGTGGGTGGCTAAGAGCACACACTCACCGTCGCGGGGCTGAGGTTCGATCTCCCCCCCGGGAGACGCGCAGCTTCGTGGGGAATGGCTCCCCCCTCGACCATGTCGTCGAGATCTTCCTGCCGGAGCGCCGACGGCATCTAGTCGCCCTGGATCCAACCCGGGGGCAGAGCGGTCCGAGAGGAAGACCCGCCCCGTGCAGACCTTTTTCCCTTCCCCGCCGCCGCCGCCTTCTTCGCGCGCTCCAAAGCAGTGGTCTTGCCCTTCGCCATCGTCGCCGGCGAGGTCTCTCACGGGCTCGCGGTGCTGGCGAAAGGAGAGCGGAGGAAGCGGAACGACTGGTGAAAAGAGAGAGGAAGCAGGAAGGAGAAGAGAGCGTGCGGTTTGGGAACTCCAAGCCGGCAACTTATAAGGGGCCGCTCCTGAGTGGCTGACTGGTAGGCCAGGGCCATCCAGTCAAATCCCGCAGCAGACACGCGCGCAGTACGTGGCGAAAAAGGCGACGTGGAGATCGAGGAGCTTCCGCTTTATCGCTTCCGATTACTACGGCTGCTCCTGTCCCGCGCGCTTCCCAAAATCCGAATCCCGCGAGATCCGCGGGCTGCAGAATAACTTGCCAAAACAGAAGATCCCGCTCGCGCCAACACTCGGCATGTCGCAAGCGAAGGTATTCACTCGACGAAAGGCCTGGAATGGATCAAGGCGACTGAAAGAGGTTGATGACGTCACCCGTGACAGTTGGCCCGAGACAAGGCACTCATGCAGCCCCAAAGAACCAGTCGGAAAAGATCCCCAACTCTTTCCCACTCTAACCTCGATCCATTCGGGGGCTAATGATGAAGCTATGTACCTAGGGTAGGGGCACGGGTCTGTCCTAAAGAGCCCTACCCAAGGACATCCCCAGAAGAAGTCACCTTTCAGTCGACTCGAAGGTACCCACTCGACAGATTCAAGACACTCGACCAATAAGCTGTCACTCGACCATAAAGCTAACCACTCGACTGCCAGAAGCCCTAAAGTCACTCCGTAGGCAAACAGTCGTCTGTTAAGTAGTCTTTATGGTCATTATAGCATTTTATTACCAGCGTTACCAGTAACGCCCCGCCTTAATGTACCTTAAACCCTGCATTACTGAGGACAGGAGAGGGCTGGCGAACTCTATATAAGCCACCCCCCTCCTCAGTAGCAAGGGTTGGCTCCCCTGTAATCCATACACGCGTAAATCCGGTCGACCACCTCCGGGCTCCGAGACGTAGGGCTATTACTTCCTCCGAGAAGGGCCTGAACTCGTAAATCTTGCGTGCAACAACTTCCCAATAGCTAAGATCTAGCCTCTCCATACTCACACCCCTACATCACTGTCAGAGTTAGAACCACGACACTGGCCGGCCCTCCTCTTCTCCCTTAGGGCCCATGAAGGCCCATTAACCCCCCCCCCGGGGGGGGGGGGGGGGGTTCCGATAACCCCCCGGTACTTCGATAAAATCCCGATTTCACCCGGAACGATTCCGATATCCAAATATAGGCTTCCAATATATCAATCTTTATGTCTCGACCATTTCGAGACTCCTCGTCATGTCCGTGATCACATCCAGGACTCCGAACAACCTTCAGTACATCAAAACATATAAACTCATAATGAAACTGTCATCGTAACGTTAAGCGTGCGGACCCTACGGGTTCGAGAACAATGTAGACATGACCGAGACACGTCTCTGGTCAATAACCAATAGCGGAACCTGGATGCTCATATTGGCTCCCACATATTCTACGAAGATCTTTATCGGTCAGACCGCATAACAAAATACGTTGTTCCCTTTGTCATCGGTATGTTACTTGCCCGAGATTCGATCGTCGGTATCTTAATACCTAGTTCAATCTCGTTACCGGCAAGTCTCTTTACTCATTCCGTAATACATCATCTCACAACTAACTCATTAGTTGCAATGCTTGCAAGGCTTATGTGATGTGCATTATCGAGAGGGCCCAGAGACACCTCTCCGACAATCGGAGTGACAAATCCTAATCTCGAAATACGCCAACCCAACATGTACCTTCGGAGACACCTGTAGAGCTCCTTTATAATCACCCAGTTACGTTGTGACGTTTGGTAGCACATAAAGTGTTCCTCCGGCAAACGGGAGTTGCATAATCTCATAGTCATAGGAACATGTATAAGTCATGAAGAAAGCAATAGCAACATACTAAACGATCGGGTGCTAAGCTAATGGAATGGGTCATGTCAATCACATCATTCTCCTAATGATGTGATCCCGTTAATCAAATGACAACACATGTCTATGGTTAGAAAACATAACCATCTTTGATCAACGAGCTAGTCAAGTAGAGGCATACTAGTGACACTCTGTTTGTCTATGTATTCACACAAGTATTATGTTTCCGGTTAATACAATTCTAGCATGAATAATAAACATTTATCATGATATAAGGAAATAAATAATAACTTTATTATTGCCTCTAGGGCATATTTCCTTCAGTCTCCCACTTGCACTAGAGTCAATAATCTAGATTACACAGTAATGATTCTAACACCCATGGAGCCTTGGTGCTGATCATGTTTTGCTCGTGGAAGAGGCTTAGTCAACGGGTCTGCATCACTCAGATCCGTATGTATCTTGCAAATCTCTATGTCTCCCACCTGGACTAGATCCCGGATGGAATTGAAGCGTCTCTTGATGTGCTTGGTTCTCTTGTGAAATCTGGATTCCTTCGCCCAGGCAATTGCACCAGTATTGTCACAAAAGATTTTCATTGGACCCGATGCACTAGGTATGGCACCTAGATCGGATATGAACTCCTTCATCCAGACTCCTTCGTTTGCTGCTTCCGAAGCAGCTATGTACTCCGCTTCACATGTAGATCCCGCCACGACGCTTT
The DNA here is from genome assembly GCF_018294505.1 of Triticum aestivum. Taxonomy (NCBI): domain Eukaryota; kingdom Viridiplantae; phylum Streptophyta; class Magnoliopsida; order Poales; family Poaceae; genus Triticum; species Triticum aestivum. The sequence goes on from NC_057812.1 coordinate 36,186,709, forward strand.
GTTTAGAACTGCACCAACTGACAGCTCCACCATTTAATGTAAACACGTAACAAGTTTGCGATTTAGAATCGTCCGGATCAGTGTCAAAGCTTGCATCAACGTAACCATTTACGATGAGCTCTTTGTTACCTCCATATACGAGAAACATATCCTTAGTCCTTTTCAGGTACTTCAGGATGTTCTTGACCGCTGTCCAGTGATCCACTCCTGGATTACTTTGGTACCTCCCTGCTAGACTTATAACAAGGCACACATCAGGTCTGGTACACAGCATTGCATACATGATAGAGCCTATGGCTGAAGTATAGGGAACATCTTTCATTTTCTCTCTATCTTCTGCAGTGGTCGGGCATTGAGTCTTACTCAACTTCACACCTTGTAACACAGGCAAGAATCCTTTCTTCGCCTGATCCATTTTGAACTTCTTCAAAACTTTGTCAAGGTATGTGCTTTGTGAAAGTCCAATTAAGCATCTTCATCTATCTCTATAGATCTTAATGCCCAATATGTAAGCAGCTTCACCGAGGTCTTTCATTTAAAAACTCTTACTCAAGTATCCTTTTATGCTATCCAGAAATTCTATATCATTTTCGATCAGTAATATGTTATCCACATATAATATCAGAAATGCTACAGAGCTCCCACTCACTTTCTTGTGAATACAGGCTTCTCCAAAAGTCTGTATAAAACCAAATGCTTTGATCACACTATCAAAGCGTTTATTCCAACTCCGAGAGGCTTGCACCAGTCCATAAAGCTTGCACACTTTGTTAGCTCCCTTTGGATCGATAAAACCTTCCGGTTGCATCATATACAACTCTTCTTCCAGAAATCCATTCAGGAATGCAGTTTTGACATCCATCTGCCAAATTTCATAATCATAAAATGCGGCAATTGCTAACATGATTCGGACAGACTTAAGCATCGCTACGGGTGAGAAGGTCTCATCGTAGTCAATCCCTTGAACTTGTCGAAAACCTTTTGCGACAAGTCGAGCTTTGTAGACAGTAACATTACCGTCAGCGTCAGTCTTCTTCTTAAAGATCCATTCATTCTCAATTGCTTGCCGATCATCGGGCAAGTCAACCAAAGTCCACACTTTGTTCTCATACATGGATCCCATCTCAGATTTCATGGCTTCAAGCCATTTTGCGGAATCTGGGCTCACCATCGCTTCTTCATAGTTTGTAGGTTCATCATGATCTAGTAGCATGACTTCCAGAACAGGATTACCGTACCACTCTGGTGCGGATCTTACTCTGGTTGACCTACGAGGTTCAGTAACAACTTGATCTGAAGTTTCATGATCATCATCATTAATTTCCTCACTAATTGGTGTAGGTGTCACAGAAACCGTTTCTGTGATGAACTAATTTCCAACAAGGGAGCAGGTATAGTTACCTCATCAAGTTCTACTTTCCTCCCACCCACTTCTTTCGAGAGAAACTCCTTCTCTAGAAAGTTTCTGAATTTAGCAACAAAAGTCTTGCCTTTGGATCTATGATAGAAAGTGCATCCAATAGTCTCCTTTGGATATCCTATGAAGACACATTTCTCTGATTTGGGTTCGAGCTTATCAGGTTGAAGCTTTTTCACATGAGCATCGCAGCCCCAAACTTTCAGAAACGACAACTTTGGTTTCTTGCCAAAGCACAGTTCATAAGGCGTTGTCTCAACGGATTTCGATGGTGCCCTATTTAACGTGAATGCGACCGTCTCTAAAGCATAACCCCAAAACGATAGCGGTAAATTAGTAAGAGACATCATAGATCGCACCATATCCAGTAAAGTATGATTACAACGTTCGGACACACCATTACGTTGTGGTGTTCCGGGTGGTGTGAGTTGTGAAACTGTTCTGCATTGTTTCAAATGTACACCAAACTCGTAACTCAAATATTCTCCTCCACGATCAGATCGTAGAAATTTTATTTTCTTGTTACGATGATTTTCAACTTCACTCTGAAATTCTTTGAACTTTTCAAATGTTTTAGACTTATGTTTCATTAAGTAGATATACCCATATCTCCTTAAGTCATCTGTGAAGGTGAGAAAATAACGATATCCGCCACGAGCCTGAACATTCATCGGAACCACATACATCTGTATGTATGATTTCCAACAAATCTGTTGCTCTCTCCATAGTACCGTAGAACGGCATTTTAGTCATCTTGCTCATGAGGCACGGTTCGCAAGTACCAAGTGATTCATAATCAAGTGGTTCCAAAAGTCCATAAGTATGGAGTTTCTTCATGCGCTTTACACCGATATGACCTAAACGGCAGTGCCACAAATAAGTTGCACTATCATTATCAACTCTGCATCTTTTGGCTTCAACATTATGAATATGTGTATCACTACTATCGAGATTCAACAAAAATAGACCATTCTTTAAGGGTGCATGACCATAAAAGATATTACTCATATAAATAGAACAACCATTATTCTCTGATTTAAATGAATAACCGTCTCGCATCAAACAAGATTTAGATATATTGTTCATGCTCAACGCTGGCACCAAATAACAATTATTTAGGTCTAAAACTAATCCCGAAGGTAGATGTAGAGGTAGCGTGCCGACCGCGATCACATCGACTTTGGAACCATTTCCCACGCGCATCGTCACCTCGTCCTTTGCCAATCTTCGCTTAATCCGTAGTCCCTGTTTCGAGTTGCAAATATTAGCAACAGAACCAGTATCAAATACCCAGGTGCTACTGCGAGCATTAGTAAGGTACACATCAATAACATGTATATCACATATACCTTTGTTCACCTCGCCATCCTTCTTATCCGCCAAATACTTGGGGCAGTTCCGCTTCTAGTGACCAGTCTGCTTGCAGTAGAAGCACTCAGTTTCAGGCTTAGGTCCAGACTTGGGTTTCTTCTCCTGAGCAGCAACTTGCTTGCTGTTCTTCTTGAAGTTCCCCTTCTTCTTTCCTTTTCCCTTTTTCTTGAAACTAGTGGTCTTGTTGACCATCAACACTTGATGCTCCTTCTTGATTTCTACCTCCGCAGCTTTAAGCATTGCGAAGAGCTCGGGAATAGTCTTTTCCATCCCTTGCATATTATAGTTCATCACAAAGCTCTTGTAGCTTAGTGGCAGTGATTGGAGAATTCTGTCAATGACGCTATCATCCGGAAGATTAACTCCCAGCTGAATCAAGTGATTATTATACCCAGACATTTTGAGTATATGCTCACTGACAGAACTATTCTCCTCCATCTTGCAGCTGTAGAACTTATTGGAGACTTCATATCTCTCAATCCGGGCATTTTCTTGAAATATTAACTTCAACTCCTGGAACATCTCATATGCTCCATGATGTTCAAAACGTCGTTGAAGACCCGGTTCTAAGCTGTAAAGCATGACACACTGAACTATCGAGTAGTCATCAGCTTTGCTCTGCCAGACGTTCATAACATCTGGTGTTGCTCCAACAGCAGGCCTGGCACCCAGCGGTGCTTCCAGGACGTAATTCTTCTATGCAGCAATCAGGATAATCCTCAAGTTACGGACCCAGTCCGTGTAATTGCTACCATCATCTTTCAACTTTGCTTTCTCAAGGAACACATTAAAATTCAATGGAACAACAGCACGGGCCATCTATCTACAATCAAACATAGACAAGCAAGATACTATCAGGTACTAAGTTCATGATAAATTTAAGTTCAATTAATCATATTACTAAAGAACTCCCACTTAGATAGACATCCCTCTAATCCTCTAAGTGATCACGTGATCCATATCAACTACACCTTGTCCGATCATCACGTGAGATGGAGTAGTTTCAACGGTGAACATCAATATGTTGATCATATCTACTATATGATTCACGCTCGACCTTTCGATCTCCGTGTTCCGAGGCCATATCTGTTATATGCTAGGCTCGTCAAGTTTAACCTGAGTATTCCGCGTGTGCAACTGTTTTGCACCTGTTGTATTTAAACGCAGAGCCTATCACACCCGATCATCACGTGGTGTCTCAGCACGAAGAACTTTCGCAACGGTGCATACTCAGGGAGAACACTTATACTTTGATAATTTAGTGAGGGATCATCTTATAATGCTACCGTCAATCAAAGCAAGATAAGATGCATAAAAGATAAACATCACATGCAATCAATATAAGTGATATGATATGGCCGTCATCATCTTGTGCTTGTGATCTCCATCTTCGAAGCAACATCATGATCACCATCGTCACCGGCGCGACACCTTGATCTCCATCGTAGCATCGTTGTCGTCTCGCCAATCTTATGCTTCTACGACTATCGCTACCACTTAGTGATAAAGTAAAGCATTACAGGGCGATTGCATTGCATACAATAAAGCGACAACCATATGGCTCCTGCCAGTTGCCGATAACTCGGTTACAAAACATGATCATCTCATACAATAAAATATAGCATCACGTCTTGACCATATCACATCACAACATGCCCTGCAAAAACAAGTTAGACGCCCTCTACTTTGTTATTGCAAGTTTTACGTGGCTGCTACGGGCTTAGCAAGAACCGTTCTTACCTACGCATCAAAACCACAACGATAGTTTGTCAAGTTGGTGCTGTTTTAACCTTCGCAAGGATCGGGCGTAGCCACACTCGGTTCAACTAAAGTTGGAGAAACTGACACCCGCCAGCCACCTGTGTGCAAAGCATGTCGGTAAGTCTCACGTAAGCGTACGCGTAATGTCGGTCTGGGCCGCTTCATCCTACAATACCGCCAAACCAAAGTATGACATGCTGGTAAGCAGTATGACTTATATCGCCCACAACTCACTTGTGTTCTACTCGTGCATATGACATCTACGCATAAAACCTGGCTCGGATGCCACTGTTAGGGAACGTAGTAATTTCAAAAAAATTCCAACGCACACGCAAGATCATGGTGATGCATAGCAACGAGAGGGGAGAGTGTTGTCCATGTACCCTCGTAGACCGAAAGCGGAAGCATTATAACAACGCGGTTGATGTAGTTGTACGTCTTCACGGCCCGACCGATCAAGCACCGAAACTACGGCACCTCCGAGTTCTAGCACACGTTTAGCTCGATGACGATCCCCGGACTCCGATCCAGCAAAGTGTCGGGGAAGAGTTCCGTCAGCACGACGGCATGGTGACGATCTTGATGTTCTACCATCGCAGGGCTTCGCCTAAGCACCGCTACGATATGAACACGGTGGAATATGGTGGAACGGGGCACCGCACATGGCTAAGGAACGATCACGAAGATCAACTTGTGTGTCTTGGGGTGCCCCCTTGCCCCCGTATATAAAGGAGGGAGGGGGGAGGGGGGAGGTGCGGCCGACCCCTAGGGGTGCGCCTGGAGGAGTCCTACTCCCACCGGGAGTAGGACTCCCCCCTCTTGCCTTGTTGGAGAAGGAAAGGGGAAGGGGGAAAGAGGAAAGGGGGGCGCCGCCCCCCTTCCTTGTCCTATTTGGACTAGGGGGAGGGGGCGCGCGGCCTGCCCTGGCCGGCCCTCCTTTTCTCCCTTAGGGCCCATGTAGGCCCATTAACCCCGCCCCCCCCCCCCCCCGAGGGGGGGGGTTCCGGTAACCCCCCGGTACTCCGGTAAAATCCCAATTTCACCCGGAACTCCGAACAACCTGCGGTACATCAAAACATATAAACTCATAATGAAACTGTCATCGTAACGTTAAGCGTGCGGACCCTACGGGTTCGAGAACAATGTAGACATGACCGAGACACGTCTGTAGTCAATAACCAATAGCGGAACCTGGATGCTCATATTGGCTCCCACATATTCTACGAAGATCTTTATCGGTCAGACCGCATAAAAAATACGTTGTTCCCTTTGTCATCGGTATGTTACTTGCCCGAGATTCGATTGTCGATATCTTAATACCTAGTTCAATCTCGTTACCGGCAAGTCTCTTTACTCGTTCCGTAATACATCATCTCACAACTAACTCATTAGTTGCAATGCTTGCAAGGCTTATGTGATGTGCATTACCGAGAGGGCCCAGAGATACCTCTTCGACAATCGGAGTGACAAATCCTAATCTCGAAATACGCCAACCCAACATGTACCTTCAGAGACACCTGTAGAGCTCCTTTATAATCACCTAGTTACGTTGTGACGTTTGGTAGCACACAAAGTGTTCCTCCGGAAAACGGGAGTTGCATAATCTCATAGTCATAGGAACATGTATAAGTCATGAAGAAAGCAATAGCAACATTGAGGGAGTCCTGGATTAGGGGGTGTCTGGATAGCCGGACTATACCTTCAGCCGGACTCCTCACTACTAGGAAAAGGCCTACTAATGGCGCACCTAATTTGGCCATTAATGGCGCATTAGTGGTGCGCCATTAGTGCCACGCCATTAGTATATTTTACTAATGGCGCACCACTGGTGCGCCATTAGTATCTGGTATACTAATGGTGCACCTCAGATGCGCCATTAGTATATACAACAGTGCGCCATTAGTATGCCTCCCAGGGGGCCATGTATACCCAGGTGCTTTGGCATACTAATGGCGCACGACAACAAGATGCGCCATTAGTAACTTCGGCATACTAATGGCGCACTGTTTAATGATGCGCCATTAGTATCCTTTGGCATACTAATGGCGCACTGTGATGTGATGCGCCATTAGTATGAATATTAGGTTTTTTTTATTTTTTATTTTTCTGTTTTTTGCAAATGTTACAAAATGTATAATTGGACAAAATATAGACCGCACACATCAACAACAGATTCATCGAATACAATAGAAGATTAGTCTCTGAATACAATTCATCATATTAGTCTCCGAATACAATTCATCATATTAGTCTCCGAATTGAAAAGACCGAAGAAAGATAAAACATTACAAGTCTCAAGACCGCGAGTATCGAGTTTGTCGGAAGTAATACTAATCCTAACAAGTCCTACTAATCATCATCATACAACTTCTACTCGTTATTCATAACAAGTCATACGATCATCATCTTGATAGTCTTCGAACCAACCCTACTTAATTGTTCATCAGCACATGATCATCAGTATTAGGCAGGACCTAAATACCCTATTTAAGCTAAAATAGCGTAAAACAATATAGACCCTGACTCTCCATTATGGAGAATGGAGAACATCCTGTCTCCAATTCTTGCGCTTCGCTTCCTTTTGCTTCCAAGAAGCTCCTTATGACTGTCCATACATTTTTCCGTCCTTTGATTTTCATGTCTCCACTTCTTTTAGAAATCTTGTATGGACAGTTGAGATTCGTAGGATGACCTGGCTGTATGTTCAAAACATTAACACTACCTTTCAGATACATCATATGAGGCACACAATTCTCTGGGATTATCTGTTGAAAAACATAGTAATAACTTCATAGTTAGCAATGATGTACTAGTTTTAGAAGTATGCAAAAGATGCACGGATGTCGTAATAGTAAAAATCTTACCAGGGTATCTCCATGGTAGTTACTGTAGTTGAACACATGCACTAGTGGCACATATTTACCATAATGTTGAGGAATTTGTTTGTGGATAATGTAATTTTCAATGTCAGTACAAAATCTGACCAGATGATTTTTCTCCTTGTAAGTTGTTAATTCGGAGCCATCGGTGTAGTGGGTTTTTTCTACCATCTCCCGCACATTCTTTGAACAATAAAAATAAGTTGTCAATGGAAATAAGCTGTCAACTATTTTGAAATAAACAATATAAATTAGCTAATAACTATGTTTGAGAAACTCACATAGCGGTAGAACTGGAGGCGTATCAACAAGGACCCAAATGTCCATATTGTCTTGGTTGATGTCAGGATTACCAAGATCCATGGTGATAAGCATACCCTCATCGAAACCATACATCTTGCAAAATGCTTCCCAATTTTTGCAACCAAAATGGGTTACGCTCTCGGAATTATATAGATTTACTTCAAAGTCCACATCGTGATGAGTCCTTAGGTGAATTTTCTTTATTTCAGAAATTTCATGGTCTTCAAAATCCATCCTCTCCAAGACATAGCGTCTTGCATGGCATGGGATAAGCTATACTCGAATTGAAAAAGATGAAAATTACACATTGAAATAGTTGAAGTAATGCTTAATTATGAAAATAACACTTGTCGTCGTTGTGTACCGTTTCGACTTCGAAGGTCTCCTCGAGCTTAATGCTGAAGCGCCGATCATCGTCCAGGTGAGGCATGTCGCACTGACCTCGATTGTCATGGCACCAGTCGCACTCCGCCGGGAGACTTTCTTCATCCGATGATGATGACGACATATCCTGGGACAGCTCCCAGAATTGCTTGCCGCCCGAACCACCGGCCTCATCGTTGTGGGCCATGTTTCGCTCTAAATAGGAAAAAAGTTTGGTCAAAAAGTTGGTTATTGTCAAGGAACAAGATCATGGTCTCATCATTTAGGGTTTGTCGACACCGAGGCACCCTAAAAGCCTAAGCTTTCATCATTTAGGGCTTCGACGCCGAGGCACCCTAAAAGCCTAAGCGTACATCATTTAGGTTCTCATCGACACCGAGGCATCCGGGGCAGCCAAGTTAAGTTTTCATCATTTAGGGTTTATCGATGCCGAGGCACCCTAGGTTGGGCCTAATCACTTGGCACTAATCACTTGGCTCTATTGCCACCTATGGTTTAATGCAGCAAGAATGGCGGGGCAGTTGATCCTACTTAACTAAGTACTAAGATAACCCGGCCCATGCATTAGTCGCAAGTACCCCATATGTCCTATTTTTAGAAAAGTCATGCTAAAATTCACGGAAAATTTCAGCATGACCTTTGCTGGAAATAGGACATATGGAGTACCCGAGTTTGCCGGAACGGAAGTTAATCGATATTCCGGCAAACTCAAGGGCCTCTCGGGGTACCTGCAAAATCATCACGACACGACGGTCAGAGACAAAAGCCAGCAAACTAGCACCACAATGTGCCTCTACTTTCATATGGATGAAAAGGCCACAGACCATATGGTCCTCTGCTTTCATATGGACAAAAATCAGCTCAACTTATGTGAGATTCCATTCAAGATCTAATAGGTCACCCAACAAAAAATCATCAATAGTTTTAGCTGAAAAAATCATGGATTGTTGTTAACTGAAAATTAGTGAAAGAAACTGTTGCTGATCATGGATTACTGTTAATTAAAAACAGAGGCAGTAATCCAATACTCTAATAGTGCATCTACTGGAAACAAAATTCAGTAAACAGAATACACAAATCTCTACAGCAAGCTACTCCAAGCAGTACTACACCAACTAATGGCCATCTGTCCATCAACAGTTTGGAGTATTGGATTACTACACCAAGTCAAATTTAACCAAACAGTATTTATACTCCCCTTTCATTTAAATACACAACAAAAGATTCATTTAAATACACAGTACTGACAAAATTCATCTAATTCTACTGGAGTAAAAAGGTTTCATTTAACTTAAAAGATTCAGAGAAGAGCAAGCAGGAGCACACTACTGCACAACTTAACTGAATTTTTTACTCCAATAATACTAGTACACTTGCTACTCCAGTACTGTACTTCATGTGGAAAAGTAACAGTAGCTACTGATGCTACTCCAAAACGCATGCACTCCACTGCAAGCACATAATCTTTTATTCAAGTAATAGTGTATGATGAATTTGATTATTCAGACTTAAGTTGCTTCAAGTGATGTCACTAGTTTTAGTTAACTAGAGTACTACAGCAAATGGAGTACCTAATCTGATCCAGTTAAAGTCTCCAGATGGAGTACCAAATGGAGTACTACAGCTGCTGCACTTGCTACACCAAAAAAGCTACTGATCAAGTACCAAAGTACTCCAGTTGATCAAGCAGCAGTAGAAAGACTGTAAGTGTTTAAATTTAGTTGATCAAGCAGACTCGTCAAAGTACTACTGCAAGTGTTTAAATTCAGTTGATCAAGCAGACTCGTCAAAGTTGTGGAATAGGAAGAAATACTGCAGTTTGTGAATACATATTGTCTTTGTTTGTGTACTCGCCGGGTGTTGCTTCTGTATTTGAACAGGAAGACATATTCGCTGCAAGAACTACTACAAAAGCTACCGATAGAGGACCAGATTGCAGAGTACTCGGTGCTGAGTGAGTGAGGGGCTCACGGTAGAAGGTCTTGGCGTATGTACAACTCTCCGCGGCGGGGACTCAGAGACTGAGTGCGCAGACCTCGCTGCAGCGGTCGCCGAGGAGGCCCCAACCGAGCTCGGCGTCGCCCTCCTGCTCCAGATCACTCTTAACAGTTCTGCATTGCACAAAGGCAGCAATGAGCCAATGATATCACTCCAAATCAGTGCATTGCCAAAACAGTGCTAAAATGTGTAGTATGCTAAAATGTGTAGTGTGCCAGATAGAGAATCTTTGCTATAATGTGTAGTGTGCCAAACTGAGAAACAATGCTAAAATTATACTAAATGTGTAGATGATTGCCCACGTGTGCCAAACTAGTGTACCATACATTGGCAAAATTTTACCAAATGTGTACAATGCCCATGTAGATTTGTAAAAATGTCATGTGTGGCATATGTTGAACTACTTTGTCCAACAAAATATTTATCTTTCTAACAAATTAAAGTGCACTGGGTCATGGCCAATTTTGGAGGCGACAAGGAGGAGGAAGGGTGGAGAGGGAGGAAGGAGGAAGGAGGAGAGGTACCTGGGCGGGCGCGGCCGGTCGCCGGAGGGGTCGGGGTCGGGGTTGGTGTCGGGGTCGGCGGCGGCGGCGTCGAAGGGATGCCTCGGTTGGTCGTGGGGAGGCCGGCGGCCACGGCGAGGTCGCGGAGGCGTCGGCGATGGAGGAGCTGCGGTGGTGGGGGTCGTGGGGGCGCGGGGGCGCCGGCAGCGGTGGCGGCGGCTAGGAACCCTAGCTGTCGCAGGCGGGACCGCGGGGGGAGGGGGACGGCGAGGGCGCGGGCGCGGGCGGAGGGGGGATGGTGAGGGAGGTGGTCGGGTGCGGCGGGGGAAGCGAGCACGGCAGGGGAAGTGGTGGGCGGTGGTGGTCAGGCGTGGGTGAGACGAGGCAGGGGAGGGATTACTAATGGCGCACCAACTCTAAATACGCCATTAGTATTCCAGGTTACTAATGGCGCACCTTCTGGTGGTGCGCCATTAGTAGTTTTGCAAAAAAAAACATACTGATGGCGCACTGTCCCACAGTGCGCCATTACTAGTTTAAACTAGTAATGGCGCACGGTGGAACAGTGCGCCATTAGTAGTTTTGCAAAAAAAGGAATAAAAAATATAATAAAAAACAACATTAGTGGCGCACTTTCCGACAGGTGCGCCATTACTAGTTACAACTAGTAATGGCGCACTGTGTCTGGATGCGCCATTAGTATGTTTGGACAGGCACACTAGTTCAAAATTTTTTTTGATACTAATGGCGCACCCTGGGCCAGGTGCGCCATTAGTAGTTTCAACTCTAATGGCGTATCAGAAGGTGGTGCGCCATTAGTATATACTAATGGCGCACCGCTTGTCTGGTGCGCCATTAGTGTCAATCCCATCTATAGCCCTTTTTCTAGTAGTGCCTGGACTATGAAGATACAAGATTGAAGACTTCGTCCCGTGTCCGGAAGGGGCTTTCCTTGGCGTGGAAGGCAAGCTTGGCGATGCGGATATTTAGATCTCCTACCATTGTAACCGACTTTGTGTAACCCTAACCCTCTCCGGTGTCTATATAAATCGGAGGGCTTTAGTCCGTAGGACAACATACAACAATCATACCATAGGCTAGCTTCTAGGGTTTAGCCTCCTTGATCTCGTGGTAGATCTACTCTTGTACTACCCATATCATCAATATTAGTCAAGCAGGACGTAGGGTTTTACCTCCATCAAGAGGGCCCGAACCTGGGTAATACATTGTGTCCCTTGTCTCCTGTTACCATCCGCCTAGACGCACAGTTCAGGACCCCCTACCCGAGATCCGCCGGTTTTGACACCGACATTGGTGCTTCCATTGAGAGTTCCTCTGTGCCGTCGCCATCAGGAAGGATGCCTCATCCCGTCTTTAAAGACGGCACCGTTGCTAAGGGAGCTTTGGCTGTCGGCCAAACTCTCCGGCTAGGTGGTTTTCTTATGACCGCCTGTTCGGCTTCTGCGCCGACGATGACCTCTTGGGTCATCAAAAGCAATCTTCATGTCAGTTCGGAACTCGCCGAGCAGTTAGATCCAATGGATCTCTCTTCCATAAACGAGCTCTTGGATCGCATCACCGCCCTGCGGGTCGCTACGGATTACGACCAGGTTGGGCCTAAACCTGATCCAAGAGAGATCAACTCTCCCCAAGTCACCCATCATGTTGCCGTGGTAGAGGGGCAGTGCGGCGACCCTTCATCTATCTTAAGGACTAACTACGTCCGGATTCCCGATCCCTCCAAGCCGGATACCCACGGAGGGGAGGATATGACTCAAAACCTGAACTTAGAATCAGGCGACGGGCTGGATTCATTGGACAACATCCAAGAATCCAAACTTTTGAGTTCGGAAACTTCTTGGCCTCTGAGTCTCAGATTGGGCGAGGTTTCGGATCTAATTCCACCCACCCACCCGAACATAAGTGATCTATCCCAAATCAGGCAAAAGCCCAAAGAAACAGTACATCATTACTGGGCCAGATTCCTCCTGGTTAGGAATAGGATAAAGGACTGCCGCGAGGAAGACGCAATATCAATTTTCTGCAATAATTGCACGGACAAGGGAATCCTCCACGCCATAAGTTGCCGTGATATTACACGCTTCGCTGACTTGGCGTCCATAGTACAAAAGTACTGTGCGATGGAAAGCGCCTGGAAAACCGAAATAAAATTTTGGGACGATCCGGCTCTGAATACAAACCCAATCCGATATAAAAGGGTGCATCATCGCCAGACACCCGGATTAAACACCAAAAAGCAAAAACCCTCTACAGGGCATGGAACCGTACTGGAAGGATGGCTTAATGGACCCTGTAAAATTCACAGTACAGAGGGCGCCACACCAACTCACAACCTTAGAGCATGTTGGATACTCCGGCAGGTGGCCAAAATTGGCAAAGATCTCCTAATTCCAGAGGCCATAGAAAGCCACCCCAGGGACACCAATACAGTACTAACAGTCTTCGAGACTTTCGCATCAAATAATATGCGAAAAAGAACACTCCGCAGCCTTGCCGAAGTCTACCAAGTAGCAACAATAAACCCATGGAGTGACACGGCTATTACTTTTAATGCCAGTGATGAACCTAAATTCCGAACAGCCTGAGCACCAGCCGCATTGGTCCTCAGTCCAGTAGTGGACAACTTTCGCCTCACCAAAGTACTCATGGATGGAGGCAGCGGATTAAACCTCATGTATGAGGAAACCCTTCAAAAAATGGAAATAGACTGGAACCGCATTGAGCGAAGCAGAACAACTTTTAGAGGAATAATACCTAGTCGGGAAGCGCGTTGTACAGGAAAAATCACACTAGATGTGGTGTTCGGCACGCCGGATAATTACAGGTCCGAAGAGGTCATGTTCCATGTGGCCCCGTTCAGTAGCGGATACCACGCTCTGCTTGGGCGGGAAGCATTTACAATCTTCCAAGCAATACCCCATTACGGGTACATGAAGCTCAAGATGCCCGGGCCGAACGGAATCATCACTCTCGCTAGTGATCTGGACATAGCACTCCGCGCTGAAAATAAGACAGCCGCACTGGCCCTTGAGGCACTATCCTAAGCCCTAGCGGCTGAGGAACTGACTGCGCTGCACTCCACGGTGAACAGGGACGATGTGATACTCGACAAGAGATCCAAGTCCACCTCCTTTAAACCAGCGGACGAAATAGTCAAATTCCAGGTGCATCCAACGGACCCCAATAAAACAGCTTCTATCGGGGCACAATTAAACCCTGATGTAGACGCCGCACTGCGAGAATTCCTACGTGAAAACTAGGGCATCTTCGCCTGGCACCCTTCAGACATGCCAGGAATCCCACGCAGGCTGGCCGAACACAGCTTAAATATCCTAAAAGGATTCAAACCTGCCAAACAAGCTCTTCGGCGTTTTTCCGAACCTAAGAGACAAGCCATGGGAGAGGAGCTAGCCAAGCTATTGGAGGCCGGATTCATCAGAGATATAAAACATCCGTACTGGCTAGCAAACCTGGTGATGGTACCAAAGAAGGACAAATCCTGGCGCCTGTGCGTTGATTTCAAAGACCTTAACAAGGCTTGCCCAAAGGATCCCTTCCCCCTCCCCCGCATCGATCAAATTATCGACGCTACCGCAGGACGCGATTCGTTGTGTTTCCTCGACGCATACTCTGGCTACCATCAAATCAAGATGGCAGAGTCAGACCAAGCCACAACGACATTCATCACACCATACGACCCATTCTGCTTCAACACAATGCCCTTCGGGCTCAAAAACACCGGCGCAACATATCAGCGCATGATTCAGACATGTCTGGCAAACCAAATCGGCAAAACAGTGGAGGCATACATGGATGACGTGGTCGTAAAAACAAGACATGTTGAATCTCTAGTAGTCGACTTGAGGCTTACATTTGATAACCTCCGAACATACGACATCAAGCTCAACCCAGACAAATGCGTTTTCGGCGTTCCCGCCGGAAAGCTCTTGGGCTTCATTGTATCCGGTAGAGGAATTGAAGCAAATCCAGCCAAGATCCGAGCTTTGTCACAATTGGATATCCCTAAGGACCTCAAACAAATACAAAAATTAACCGGATGCGTGGCGGCTCTAAGCCGCTTCATCTCCCGCTTGGGAGAAAAGGCACTACCCCTCTATCGCCTCCTTCGACGCACCGAACACTTCGAGTGGACGGATGCCGCCACGGCCGGACTCAACGAAATAAAAGCCATATTGGCAGAAAACCCAGTCCTGGCCGCGCCAAACATCGGCGAACCAATGCTATTGTACATTGCAGCAACCCATCAGGTTGTAAGCGCAGTGCTCGTCGTCGAGCGAGAAACGGACGGACACGAATTCCCCCTTCAAAAGCCGGTCTACTATGTGTCCACTGTCCTCACTCCATGAAAATCACGGTACCTGCATTATCAAAAGATTGCATACGCGATATTAATGGCATCCCGGAAGCTGCGGCACTACTTTCAAGAGTGTTCGATAACAGTAGCCTCGGAAGTACCACTCAACGATATTATAAACAACCGCAACGCAACGGGCCGGATTGCAAAATGGGCCACCGAGCTCCTCCCATTCGACATAACTTATAAGCCACGGCGAGCTATTAAGTCGCAAATTTTGGCCGACTTCATCGCAGAATGGACGAAGGCCGAACTCCCTAAAGAGTACGACACATATTCAAACTGGATCATGCATTTCGACGGCTCCAAAATGTTGGCCGGTCTAGGGGCTGGCGTGGTTTTGACGTCCCCCACAGGAGACACAGTTCAATATGTACTCCAGATTATGTACACAGACTCCAACAATGCAGCCGAATACGAAGCCCTGTTACATGGCCTCCGGATGGCAGTATCCATGGGCATTCAACGCCTAGAGGTGCGCTGGGATTTGAACCTCGCGATATCCCAAATAAATGGAGACTTCTATGCCAAGGATCCAAAAATGGCAGCTTACTGCAACGCCGTCTTAAAAATGTCAGCTCGGTTTGAAGGGCTTGAATTTCACCATATAGCCCGGGAAAACTATCAGGCGGCAGATGTCCTGGCACGCATCGGCGCAAAACGCAATGTAGCCCCCCCCCAACATCTTCTTGGAAAGGCTGTTCAAGCCGTCCGTAGCATGGGAAGGGGAACCTGGCAATAACAGCCCGGACCCAACCGCACTGCCCGACACCGAACAATCTGACATAATTGGAGGCTTTGCCAATGAAATTACAAGTTCAGCCCACGTAATAATGGTTGTCATCGCCCCGTGGACAGAACCATTCCTAGCCTACCTTACTAGGCAGGAACTCCCAGAGGACCAAAACGAGGCACGCTGCATAGTGCGGCAATCTAAAGCCTATAAAGTCCATGAGGGAGAACTTTATAAGAAGAGCACTACCGGAGTCCTTCAAAGGTGCATCTCCGAAGAGGAAGGGCGGAACTTGTTGGCTGAAATTCATGCCGGACTCGGTGGTCATCACGCTGCAGCTCGGTCCCTTGTAAGCAAGGCTTTCCGTACAGGCTTTCATTGGCCGACGGCCCGGGTAGACGCTCAGGACTTGGTCCAACGATGCGTCGGTTGCCACCTTTTTGCAAACCAAAGCCATATGCCACCCACCGCCCTCCAAACTATCCCCATCACTTGGCCCTTTGCGGTCTGGGGGCTTGACATGGTTGGACCCCTTAAAGGCGGAACCCACAAGAAAAAATACTTACTGGTCATGGTGGATAAGTTCACCAAATGGATAGAAGCCAAGCCTGTTAAGACGGCCGAATCCGGACCGGTGATAGACTTTATATCTGGGGTCGTACACCATTATGGCGTCCCCCACAGCATCATCACTAATAACAGCACGAACTTTACGGCCGATGAGGTAAAACTCTGGTGCAAAAACATGGGCATTAAGCTCGAGTATGCTTCTGTCTACCACCCACAAACTAACGGACAGGTCGAACGCGCAAATGGTCTTATCATGAGCGGCATCAAACGCAGATTAGTGCGGTCCCTTAAGGAATCTAATACGCATTGGGTAGAGGAGCTCGACTCCGTACTCTGGGGGCCGCGGACCACGCCGAATCGCACCATCGGATACACACCATTCTTTATGGTGTACGGCGCAGAGGCAGTTTTGCCCTGCGATATAATTCATGAATCACCTCGAGTGCGCATGTACAAAGAAAGAGAAGCCGAGCTCGATCGGCAGGACAATTTGGATGCCTTGGAGGAGGAGCGTGACGTGGCAAAAGCCCGTTCCGCATTGTATTAACAGCAGGCTCGAAGATATCAAAGCAGAGAAGTACGAGCCAAAAATTACAACGTCAGCGAATTAGTTCTACGCCTGCCGGACAAGAAAAGGACAAACTCAAGCCCAAGTGGGAAGGTCCCTTCATAATTGACCAAGTCCTGACTGGTGGAGCGTACCGCCTGCGAGATGCATCGGATAACCGACTCGAGCCGAACCCATGGAACGCAACCCGTCTCCGAAGATTCTATGCCTAGCGCCGGACTCTGTGTTCGTCTCCTTCCTCTGTCCATTTTTTATATTTTCTATCTTACATTTCTCTCCTTCTCCCCTTCTTTTTTCTTATAGCCTAAAGGCCCAATAAGTGACGCGCTATCCGCGCTCATTACACCTGGGGGCTTCTTTGAACAGAAGCTTATTCATACGGGCTTCATGCCCAATACATGTGTCACACTTCCGCATGTACCTTTATTCACCATTATATGCATCGATATGACTTAAGTTTTGGCCAAGCTGGGTTGCCTGGCTCCTGTGCTTACCCCTACGTTCCCGATTGTTCGGCTAGGTGGTAAAGGGAGCACCTCTGCGATTGTTACTGCCGGGTCAGCCGGATGTGTACCTCAGACTAGGTGAAGCCGAAAGCTAGCGTTCTTAAGGGAATATTCGCTCGGTGAACTAAAGATGATCTTTTAACTTATTCATTTATGCGCCCCCAGGCGATTTTCTTTCTGCGTCTCTTTTCGCAGCATGGACATGCACTTTAGGGCATGCCTCCCAGGGAAAGGAACCCTTAACGAAACTATACTCCCTGGAAGATGTTTCTTACTAACCATGTAATATAACATAACTAGTTGGGCACTTATCTGTTCAAGCACTAATGACCCCTACGCCTGGTCTCCATGCATACTCCGGTTCTTATATAACCACGAGGGTATTTGGACACACTCCGGACCGTCGGGTCCCGAGGTTGAAGCGAAAAGGTCGGCCATGACAAACGATCTACAATCCGGCTAGAAGGCATTAAAAATGTCAATTAAATTACATACTCATTCTGACTGATTGTATTCCTCTTCAATACCATCTAACAGGCTGTCTAATTTATAGTCCTGCTGGGAATACTTTGCGGCCAATTCTACTTGGCCGTATACTAAGCTTACAGGGATCTCCTTCCCATCGGGCCCTACAGGTCCGACCTCGGCCATGTGGTTCGGGTCAGCCTTCGTGTACCGCATCTTCACCATAGCCCAGGCCTCCCTAGCACCTTGACGGCAGGCCGATATCTTCCACAATCGGAAGCGCCGCCGCGCTCCCTTCAGCTTCTCTGCAAGCTCTCCAAGGCCTTCGGGCATGGAGATGGATGGCCACAAGGCCTGGGCGACGCCTTGCATCACCCGCCGAACTCGCTCATGCAGTTGCAAGAGCTCGGGAAGAAGGTCACCCGCAGAACTGGGCATCTCCTCTGCAGGACGACCTGTTAACACACCTACATACATTACTCTGTTAGTCGACTTCCTCGCCGAACTCTTTTTCCAAAGTTCGTTTAAGCACTTACTAAATATGCCGTGTCGAAGGCGCTGATTCTCCTTAGCGGAGTCCGACAGCTGGGCACGAACATCTTTTAGTTCAACGCCCAGCTTGGTGTTGGCATCCTGGAGATCATTCTTCTCCCGCCTCACCTTTGTCAGCACGATCTTACCAGCCTTTAGCTGACGTAGGAGTTGTTGCTTCTCCGGATCTAATCCGGCGCTATCTGCAATTTCATTTGTCAGATTTGCACACACGCCGCACTTCACATAATACTTATCTTTTTTGAAGCATATATTACCAGAGGGGGTCTCCTTGGGCTCCCCTGTCGCGGCTAGTGCGGCCTCAAGTTGGGCTTTGCACTCTTCTAGCTCCTGGGACAGTTGGGTATTCTTCTTTGAAAGAACCTCCATATTACATGATCCTTAAATCAGTTATTCTAACTGTTTCAAGTCTCAGGGCTACTGAGATATATGACCATCAAATTTTCTCACACGTATGTCTTTCACATACTGCTCCATGGCTCTGGCTAGACCATCTTGAGCAGCACGAAGGTACGTGTCTCCCGAATTGAAGGCATCCAATGCCTCGGGGGAGAAACAAGCGTCGCGAAGAACTGTCCGGCAACGCCTGTGGTTCATGGCACTCTCCACCTCGGAATTGGTGGCAGACAACCTGTCCGCATCCTCTGTTGGAGGAGCTGTTGGGGAACGTAGTAATTTCAAAAAAATTCCTACGCACACGCAAGATCATGGTGATGCATAGCAACGAGAGGAGACTATGATCTACGTACCCTTGTAGATCGCAACGGAAGCGTTGACACAACGTAGAGGAAGTAGTCGTACGTCTTCTTCCCGATCCGACCGATCCAAGCACCATTACTCCAGCACCTCCGAGTTCTTAGCACACGTTTAGCTCGATGACGATCCTCGGGCTCCGATCCAGCAAAGCGTCGAGGAAGAGTTCCGTCAGCACGACGGCGTGACGACGATCTTGATGTTCTACTGACGCAGGGCTTCGCCTAAGCACTACAACGATATGACCGAGGTGGAATATGGTGGCAGGGGGCACCGCACACGGCTAAGGAATGATCTCAATGATCAATTGTGTGTCTATGGGGTGCCCCCTGCCCCCGTATATAAAGGAGCAAGGGAGGAGGAGGCCGGCCCTAGGAGAGGCGCGCCAGGTGTGGAGTCCTACTAGGACTCCAAGTCCTAGTAGGAGTCCATCAAGAGGGGAGGAAGGGAGAAGGAAGTGGAGGAGTAGGAAAGGTGGCCGGCCCCCTTTTCCCTAGTCCAATTCGGACCAAAGGGGAGGGGGGGCGCAGCAGCCTTTTTCCTCTTCCCACTAAAGCCCATCAAGGCCCATTACTTCTCCCGTAACTACCCGGTACTCCGAAAAATACCCGAATCACTCGGAACCTTTCCGATGTCCGAATATAGTCGTCCAATATATCGATCTTTATGTCTCGACCATTTCGAGACTCCTCGTCATGTCCCCGATCTCATCCGGGACTCCGAACTCCTTCGGTACATCAAAACTCATAAACTCATAATATAACTGTCATCGAAACCTTAAGTGTGCGGACCCTACGGTTCGAGAACAATGTAGACATGACCGAGACACGTCTCCGGTCAATAACCAATAGCGGGACCTAGATGCCCATATTGGCTCCTACATATTCTACGAAGATCTTTATCGGTCAGACCGCATAACAACATACGTTGTTTCCTTTGTCATCGGTATGTTACTTGCCCGAGATTCGATCGTCGGTATCCAATACCTAGTTCAATCTCGTTACCGGAAAGTCTCTTTACTCGTTCTGTAATACATCATCTCGCAACTAACTCATTAGTTGCAATGCTTGCAAGGCTTATGTGATGTGCATTACCGAGAGGGCCCAGAGATACCTCTCCGACAATCGGAGTGACAAATCCTAATCTCGAAATACGCCAACCCAACATCTACCTTTGGAGACACCTGTAGTACTCCTTTATAATCACCCAGTTACGTTGTGACGTTTGGTAGCACCCAAAGTGTTCCTCCGGTAAACGGGAGTTGCATAATCTCATAGTCATAGGAACATGTATAAGTCATGAAGAAAGCAATAGCAACATACTAAACGATCGGGTGCTAAGCTAATGGAATGGGTCATGTCAATCAGATCATTCAACTAATGATGTGACCTCGTTAATCAAATAACAACTCTTTGTTCATGGTTAGGAAACATAACCATCTTTGATTAATGAGCTAGTCAAGTAGAGGCATACTAGTGACACTCTGTTTGTCTATCTATTCACACATGTATTATGTTTCCGGTTAATACAATTCTAGCATGAATAATAAACATTTATCATGATATAAGGAAATAAATAATAACTTTATTATTGCCTCTAGGGCATATTTCCTTCAGGAGCATCCGGCGCGCGCCTCGTGTTCACTTCCGCCTCCGGACCAGGCTTTGGAGCCTCGCTAGTGGGGGCGCGATTGGCAGCCTCTCCGGATATCGTCCGGCAAGGTCTCTTTGTCCTGAAGAGAGCACGAATGTTAACATGCCTTGAAGGAATAACATCAGGGGGTGAGATGGCATGTTATACCTTTGCGCCGGCGTCAGTCCAGACCACACTCCTTTTCAGCCCCTGGGGCCTTGCGGCCCCTCGTTGGCTAGTCGCCGCAAGCTCGGCCTCCCGCCTCAGGGACCTCCTCTGCAAAACGCGGTTGTTATACGGTAATCGAAAACACGCGAGGACGGGCCCTCGTTCGAAGTGCTAGGATTTCGATCTCAGTTACCTGGGAGGCTGGGAGTAGCCCTGGGTAACCGGCCGTAATGGCCACCAAGGCGTTGTCCTTGTTTAATTGATGAAACACCCCATCAATTAGCTCCACAGATATGTCCGGATCCTCTTTGGAGGCCAGGTCGAGGGACCGTCTCGGATCCTCGGGTTGTGGAGGGGGGCTGTTTATTTCTTTAACAGCCTGGCGCAGCTCCTGCGTTTAAGTCGTTAGACTATATACTTGACAATGGGAATACAAAACGGATGGACAAGTGAAAGTGTCCACTTACCCAGTTGGGAGGATTATACATGGTAAATCAACCCTGAGGGTTGACGCGGAGAAATTCCTCCTCTTCTCCCTTATACAAAGCGGACAAGATCTTTATTAGAGCGACAGCTGAGTCCGGTCCCTTACGGCCGTAACGGGTGGCGTCGTCCTCCCTGTTGAAGTCCCACATGGGGTGGCCTCTATACTGAAGCAGTTGCACCCCCCGCATGATGCATGCGGCCATGACTCCTATCATGGTTAGTCCTGAATGAGCTAATAATCTTATCCGGCCCATTAGGTAAAGGACGTCCCTGTCACTTTCCCTCTGAGGGCTCCGTGGACGCCAGCTTAGGCGTTTCTTCAGGGGAGCAGTGTCGAACTCAGGAAGGCCGATCCGAACAGGGTCCGACAGCGGGACGTCCTCTATATAAAACCATTCCGAAGGCCAATTCTTGGACGCCTTCTTTGGGGTTCCGGATAGATATCCGGTCCCGGTGATGCGCCACACTTCGGCTCCGCCCACTTGATATATTGACCCCTCTTGAGAGCGGGGCACCAGGCAGAATAGCCTCTTCCACAGCGCGAAATGAGCCTCAACACCCAAGAATAGCTCGCAAAGGGCTACAAAGCCCGCGATATGGAATATAGAGGCAAGCGTGAGGTTGTGCAGCTGGAGGCCATAGAACTCTAGAAGCCCCCGGAGAAACGGATGAATTGGAAATCCGAGTCCTCTTATTAGATAAGGGACAAGGCATACTCGCTCTCCTTTGGAGGGATTGGGGGCGCTCTCCGCTTGCTCTCCGCCATTATAGGTGGCGAGTCCGGCTCGAACCGGGACCATATAGGCCGGAGGGAGGAATCCCTTGGTCTGAAGCGATACTAGCTCGCTATGCGGGATGGATCACCTCTCCCAGTCTCCAGGCTTAGGACCGGAAGGGCGAGAGGAGGATTTGCGACGGCTGGCCATGGTGGAATGGACCTTTGTTGGATGCGCTCTGATGACTACTCGCGGAGGGGAGAAGGTGTGGTTTGGATCTAAATCCCCATCCCTTTAAATAGGCGGCTCATTTACGCGGCTAGGGGTGTGAATGTAAAAACACCCAGACTTTTCGTATTCGTTTGTCACGTGGAAGGAGGCCATTATTGGGCGTAGAAGCCAAGGAGCGCTACATTAACAAAAAAGGACATTATTCAACAGGTACACGGAATCTGGAAGAGAACCCGCCTTGCAATGCCGAAGACAATCTGCGCGCCGGACTCGTCGCCATTGAAGCCTGGTTCGGGGGCTACTGAGGAAGTCCTGGATTAGGGGGTGTCCGGATAGCCGGACTATACCTTCAGCCGGACTCCTGGACTATGAAGATACAAGATTGAAGAGTTCGTCCCGTGTCCGGAAGGGACTTTCCTTGGCGTGGAAGGCAAGCTTGGCGATGCGGATATTTAGATCTCCTACCATTGTAACCGACTTTGTGTAACCCTAACCCTCTCCGGTGTCTATATAAACCGGAGGGTTTTAGTCAGTAGGACAACATACAACAATCATACCATACGCTAGCTTCTAGGGTTTAGCCTCCTTGATCTCGTGGTAGATCTACTCTTGTACTACCCATATCGTCAATATTAATCAAGCAGGACGTAGGGTTTTACCTCCATCAAGAGGGCCCGAACCTGGGTAAAACATTGTGTCCCTTGTCTCCTGTTACCATCCGCCTAGACGCACAGTTCGGGACCCCCTACCCGAGATCCGCCGGTTTTGACACCGACAAACATACTAAACGATCGGGTGCTAAGCTAATGGAATGGGTCATGTCAATCACATCATTCTCCTAATGATGTGATCCCATTAATCAAATGAAAACACATGTCTATGGTTAGGAAACATAACCATCTTTGATCAACGAGCTAGTCAAGTAGAGGCATACTAGTGACACTCTGTTTGTCTATGTATTCACACAAGTATTATGTTTCCGGTTAATACAATTCTAGCATGAATAATAAACATTTATCATGATATAAGGAAATAAATAATAACTTTATTATTGCCTCTAGGGCATATTTCCTTCAATTTGATCTTCGAAGGGTTCATGGCCCCGATCACCGCTCTGGCCTTAGATCCAGAGCAAACTGCCGGGTCCGAAGATGGGAGTTTGAAGCCCACCAGACTCTCAACTACGAAACTCACAATCGGGGATCTGGAGGCGACTTTTTCTTCGGACAGCCCGGAGTCAGGTTGGGTCCCCCCTATTATGGAAAGGCCGGACTCGCCCCCGGACTCTAGCTCCGAACTGTCGAAGCCCGCGCCCAGAAAGCGTGGCCAAGAGGCCTTTGCCCTGGCCAGCCCCGCGGACTCTTGTTTCCCCGTCCAACCCTCGCTCTTAAACGAGGTTCTAGACTGGATGCGGTCCCTCGCCATCACAGAGGAATCGCTTTCGAACCATGCCCAACCCGTACTAGGGGCTGAAAATAGGGAATTTTAGGTCTCACCCACCACCCACTTCATAGCCACCGTCGAGGACTTAACCGACATGCTGGATTACACCTCCGAAGACATCGACAACATGGACGACGATGCCGGAGACGCACAAGGCCAAGACACGCCGTTTACCGGACGTTGGACGGCCATCTCCACATACGACGTGTACATGTTGGACACACCCAAAGAGGATGATGGTGCAGAGAGGAAAGATCTGATGGAGGACAAACCTGATGAGGCACCGCCGAAGTGTCGACGCTAGTGACGCCGCTCTAAATCGCGTCGTGGAAAAGACAGTAATATCGACACTGGAGACGATAACACTCTAGAGGACGCGAAGACCCCGAAGCCCCCGCCGAGCCCACATCTGAACAGGATGATGTGGAGGAGGGGCAATTTAACCCCGACGATCCGGTCAGGAATGAGGATTCGGAAGATAGTAACTATCTACCGCTCTCCGAGGATGATGTCAGCCTCGACAACAAAAATTTCATCGTGCCAAAGTAACCCCTCCAGTAGGAGCGCTTTAAGCGCCAACTAATCGCCACTGCAAGAAGCCTAAAAAAGCAGCAGCGGCGGCTCCAAGCCGAATAGGATACACTCAACGACAGATGGACTCAGGTCCTAGCTGCCAAAGAATATGGCCTTCAACACCCAACAAAAAGTTATCTGAAGCGTCGGCTACTGCCACAATTTGACGATGAGGCCGTCAAGCCAATCCCGTTGAAACATGACCGCGCTGATGAACCAGACCAACCACCACGTGGCCGGGATAAAGCGGCCACCTACGCTGAACACCACCCGCACCACCTCGCCGTAAGGGCAGATAGACAGCGGCTCCAGGATACACCTACGACTTACGACAAGACCTGAGCAATAGAGCAGGCCAAACAAGGTCAATCTATAGATCAAGGGGGCGCGCCCCAACGCGAGAAGACGGCCATCAGGCTTGGCGCGATAGGCATAACCTCACCAGGGCCGAAAACCGCATATGAATGTCATCCGAACTCCGTCGAGATGTTGCCCGATACAGAGGTGCCGCACACCCCTTATGCTTCACCGATGAGGTAATGCAGCACCAGTTCCCAAAAGGGTTTAAAACTGTAAACATCGAATCATACGACGGCACGACAGATCCCGCGGTATGGATTGAAGATTTCCTTCTCCATATCCACATGGCCCGCGGTGACGATCTCCATGCCATCAAATACCTTCCATTAAAACTGAAAGGACCAGCACGACACTGGCTAAATAGCCTCCCAGAGAACTCTATCGGTAGCTGGGAAGATTTGGAGGATGCCTTTAGAGACAACTTCCAAGGCACCTATGTCCGGCCTCCGGACATCGATGACCTCAGTCACATAGTCCAGCAACCCAGGGAGTCAGCCCGCAAACTCTAGACTAGGTTCTTAATTAAAAAGAACCAAATCGTCGATTGTCCAGAGGCTGAAGCCCTCGCGGCCTTTAAGCACATCGTCCGTGACGAGTGGCTCGCCCGACACCTCGGCCAAGAAAAGCCGAAGTCCATGGCAGCTCTCACCGCACTCATGACCCACTTTTGTGCGGGAGAAGATAGTTGGCTAGCTCGTAGAAGCAATAGCACCAGCGACCCTAGCACCTCCGAAGCCAGAGATGGCAACGGCAGACCACGGCGCAAGAAACACAAGCGTCAAAGCAAAAACGAAGATACCGAAGACATGGCGGTCAACACCGGATTCAGTGGCTCTAAACCCGGTCAGCGGAAGAAGCCATTCAAGGGAAACAAAGATGGTCCATCCAGTTTGGACAGAATACTAGATCCGCCTTGCCAGATCCATGGCACCCCTGACAAGCCTGCCAATCATACCAACAGAAATTGTTTGGTCTTTAAACAGGCCGGTAAGCTAAACACCGAGCATAAGAGGAAAGGGCCGCCTAGCAAGGACAACGATGAGCCTCGCCCAAAAAACACAAGGGGGTAAAAGAAATTCCCCCCGAGGTAAAAACAGTGAATATGATCTACGTCACTCATATCCCTAAGCGGGAGCGCAAGCATGCACTAAGGGACGTTTACGCCATAGAGCCAGTCGCCCCAAAATTCAACCCATGGTCAGCCTGTCTGATCACTTTTGATCGCAGAGACCATCCGACCAGTATCCGTCATGGAGGTTCGGCAACATTGGTCCTCGATCCAATCATCGACGGATTCCACCTCATGCGAGTCCTCATGGACAGCGGCAGCAGTCTTAACCTGCTTTATTAGGACATTGTCCATAAAATGGGTATTGATCCCTCAAGGATCAAACCCACTAAAACCACCTTTAAAGTAGTAATACCTAGTGTCGTGGTTTTGTCACGGCAGATGTCCTAGGGAAAGGACTTAGTCGTGGAGTCGTTGCTACGGGTTAGCTTAAAGGGATTAAAGCGGACAAGGGACGCAGAGAATTTATACTGGTTCGGCCCCTTGCGGTGAAGGTAAAAGCCTACGATCCAGTTGTTGTGGGATTGCTTGGGTTTCGATGACCAGGGAGCGAATACGCTTTGCCTGTGTCTCGAGTTGTTGTCTGTTGTCCTTAAACCACCGTCGGATCGTCCCCTTATATACATGGGTTGATGCCCGTTGGTTTACAGAATCCCGAGGCTGGCTCATAAACGTGTCCGGCTCAGTCTCTGCTCTTTCTATCTTACAACACAAGTTTACATATCACTGTCAGTTTATGTCTACAGGCCTTAAACCGGCTTTGGGCCCTGGGCCTTCATAAAGCGTCACCGTCTTTATCCTCATGGGCTTCAGATACAGTGAACCATTATAGGGTTAACCCGGCCTCGCCTGGCCGGTTTACACCCAGTAGTAATATCCCCGACATTAGGCCCCAGATTGATTTGAACTGGTTGATGTCAATCCTCGATACTTAAGAAAATTTCTTCTTCAGCACTTTCACATAATCATGTAAACCACCGTGACGTCACCTTCCAGGACCATGTTAAATCGCCATGACGTCATCTGTTATTAAAACTGCGCATAACCCACCTTCATTAATGGGCCTCCGACAATCGAGGCAACAAAGCTGTCACATATCCCATTTTTTGGGCTCCCCAATTCTCGCGCCTGCCACTTATCCATTCACCTTATAAATAAGGCCGAGGAGTTCTTTTCACTTTTCCCCCTCGTGCCTCTTCGCATCGTCTTCTTCCTTGTGCCGACCAACCATTCGAGCTCCGCCGCCGCCGTCGATCTTCGCATCTGCCTCAACAACGGCCGCTGCATTAGCCTGATCACACCAGAGAAACACGGCGATCCTCTGCTGCTTCTTCATCACCAGTAAGTTCCTCTTCTCCTCACTCCGGTTTACCAATAACAAACCCCGGTTTAACAATATGCATACATCCTCGCATCATTTTATAATTGTCAACTGTGAATCTTAAACCGGCAATAATTATGTTTCAGCTTCTCATTGCAATGGCCAAGCAAGTCTATGAATGCAACTGGGTTCCTTCACGGGTCACCGAAGATCAGTTAAACACATGCATCTCAATGGGCGCTTTAGCCAAAAAAGATGTCATCCAGTGGAGGGCCCCTGGCCCGGAAAATCATCCTACACCCAAGGACGGAGAGGTAGTCGTTTTTGTTGACCATCTGGGTCGAGGTTTTAGCCCTCCCGGTTCAAAATTCTTCTGAGATGTGCTGGCTAGTTTTCAGCTTCACCCTCAGGACATCGGTCCAAACTCTGTGACCAACATCTGCCATTTTCAAGTCTTCTGTGAGGCTTATCTGCAAGAGAAACCTACAATTGAATTGTTTAGAGATTTCTTTCACTTAAACCGTCGCACAGAGTTCACAGATGGACCCAATACTAAATCGGGCGGAATGGCGGTTCAGAAAAGGAAGGAAGTCACTTCCCCTCATGCCAAACTTCACAGTCACCCCAAAGAGTGGAACCAGACTTGGTTTTATTGCAAAGATACATCTCCAACTGATGAAAACCCCTTGCCGGGTTACCTCCCTCACCGCCTTAGCAATATACATCCTTTTCCTCAGAGGTTAACTGCAAAGGAAAGGGCCATCTATGCCCCACAGCTGTCGAAGCTTAGAGCCTTTATGGCAAACGGTTTAATAGATGTTGATTTTGCTCGTTGCTGGATCGGCTGGAGCGTTCTACCCTTAAGCCGGCGCCCCGGTTTGATGTGTGAATACACAGGGAGTTTGACCGACCCTCAACGGCACATTAATATTCAACTGACAGAGGCTGAAATTACTGAGGTTGTCAAGAAAATGTTGAATGAACCGGAGGCCGTCTGCGGCCAGACCGGACTATGTCCTTTCTGCACCTCCAACAAACCGCCAGCTGTAAGAATTATATAACCTCTTTGCCGTAAGTTACTTCTTTCAAAATATTCTCTGAAAGTTTGTCTACCTTTGAGAGGGTGATGATCCTTTCTGGAATAAAAAATCACAAGACAAACCGGCAAAACCGCAAGACAAACCGGCAAAACCACTTCTCCCAAAGACCAAGGTTATTAAAAAACCCACCAAGAAAAGGACCACTGCGTCTTCCGATGCAAATGCTGATGCCGATGTAGCTAATCCGGACTCCGAGGTAGAACATGACTCTCTTGGTTCATTTTTCATACACCTCATTGACAATGATTATTATCAGGGCGACGCTAAAGGCAGTCAAGCTGATGATGTAGAGGTAATCATTCTTTCCTCCGATTCAGATCCTCTGCCAACATCGAAAAACCATCAAGCAAACTGGAAATTAAAATTTTCTCACCCTCTTGCTTACTTGGACCCCAACTTTATTTTGAAGACGCAGCAAGACGAAGCTCGCCGCACGACCCAGCATAGCGGCCAGGTAGTTACCTCCACCGGTTTACCGAACTCTTCGGTTCGGAAACGCCGATCAGAGGTCATTTATAATCTTGACACTTCTTGCCCCAAGGCGGGTTGTTTCCGACTGTTGGGGAACGTAGTAATTTCAAAAAAATTCCTACGCACACGCAAGATCATGGTGATGCATAGCAACGAGAGGGAAGAGTGTTGTCTACGTACCCTCGTAGACCGAAGCGGAAGCGTTGACGCAACATAGAAAGTAGTCGTACGTCTTCCCGGTCCAACCGATCCAAGCACCGCTACTCTGGCACCTCTGAGTTCTTGGCACACGTTCAGCTCGATGACGCTCCCCGGGCTCCAATCCAACAAAGCTTCGGGGAGGAGTTCTGTCAGCACGACGGCGTGGTGACGATCTTGATGTTCAACCGTCGCAGGGCTTCGCCGAAGCACCGCTACAATATGACCGAGGTGTAATATCGTGGAGGGGGGCACCACTCACGGCTAAGGAACGATCACGAAGATCAACTTGTGTGTCTATGGGGTGCCCCTTGCCTCACTATATAAAGGATGGAGGAGGAGGAGGCCGGCCAAGGCTTGGTGCGGCCAGGATGTGGAGTCCTACTAGGACTCCAAGTCCTAGTAGGAGTCCACCAAGAGGGGAGGAAGGGAGAAGGAAGTTGAGGAGAAGGAAAGGTGGCCGGACCCCTTTTCCCTAGTCCAATTCGGACTAGAGGGGATGGGGGGTGCAGTAGCCCCTTTGGCCCTTTCTCCTCTTCCCACTAAAGCCCATCAAGGCCCATTGCTTCTCCCGTAACTACCCGGTACTCCGAAAAATACCCGAACCACTCGGAACATTTCCGATGTCCGAATATAGTCGTCCAATATATCGATCTTTATGTCTCGACCATTTCGAGACTCCTCGTCTTGTCCCCGATCTCATCCGGGACTACGAACTCCTTCGGTACATCAAAACTCATAAACTCATAATATAACTGTCATCGAAACCTTAAGCGTGCGGACCCTACGGTTCGAGAACAATGTAGACATGACCGAGACACGTCTCCGGTCAATAACCAATAGCAGGACCTGGATGCCCATATTGGCTCCTACATATTCTACGAAGATCTTTATCGGTCAGACCGCATAACAACATACGTTGTTCTCTTTGTCATCGGTATGTTACTTGCCCGAGATTCGATCGTCGGTATCCAATACCTAGTTCAATCTCGTTACTGGCAAGTCTCTTTACTCGTTCTGTAATACATCATCTCACAACTAACATATTAGATGTAATGCTTGCAAGGCTTATGTGATGTGCATTACCGAGAGGGCCCAGAGATACCTCTCCGACAATCGGAGTGACAAATCCTAATCTCGAAATACGCCAACCCAACATGTACCTTTGGAGACACCTGTAGAGCTCCTTTATAATCACCCAGTTACGTTGTGACATTTGTTAGCACACAAAGTGTTCCTCCGGCAAACGGGAGTTGCATAATCTCATAGTCATAGGAACATGTATAAGTTATGAAGAAAGCAATAGCAACATACTAAACGATCGGGTGCTAAGCTAATGGAATGGGTCATGTCAATCAGATCATTCAACTAATGATGTGATCCCGTTAATCAAATAACAACTCTTTGTCCCTGGTTAGGAAACATAACCATCTTTGATTAACGAGCTAGTCAAGTAGAGGCATACTAGTGACACTCTGTTTGTCTATGTATTCACACATGTATTATGTTTCCGGTTAATACAATTCTAGCATGAATAATAAACATTTATCATGATATAAGGAAATAAATAATAACTTTATTATTGCCTCTAGGGCATATTTCCTTCACCGACAACCTCTTAATCCGTCTGATTCAAATTATTAGGGCACTTCCTACTCATCTTCTGGCGAGTCATCGGCCACAAAGCTTCCACCCCTCAAAACAGTTCCTGGGTGAGCTATGCACTTTGTTTTTATCCTTGATGTGTTATTTTTACATACTGTACTGATCCTCATGTTTATTTTTCTCAGCGCCAAGCCTAGACCCAGCAAGAAGGCTCGATTGAATAAACCGGCTGATGATAACGTGGCTGTTGAACCTGAAAAGACTCCAGACCCTGAAGAAACCAATGTTGATGCCATGCTTAATGATCCGCCGCCTCAAGACCATGACTTGTTCTCTGAACAAGTAGAAATTGATACCTCAGGTCACGCTGACAAACCGACTAGCCCGGTCGGACCTGATGACAAATCAGCTAGTCCGGCTAAGGCTACCGATAAACCGCCAACTCCCGTGAAGGCTGCTGATGATAAAGAGGATGATGTTATGATTACCGGTGTCAGCCACACTGCTCCTGGCAATTCGGTCGCTTTATCCAAACATGGCGCCAAGGATGAACTTTCTGCTATGGGCAAAGATAAATGGAGCACTGATTTGTCCAGCTATGCTCATCTCAACGCCCAAGACATTCACTCTGGCTTCTTGAACCGTCTGTACACCAGTCGTGACTATGAAGCCGGTTTAGTAAATCTGATGAAGGAGCGAGATGAGGTAACCACACAACTATCTCTCTTATGTCCATTTTGAAATATCAACTCCAGTAGCCCCCAAGTGACGGTTTATGATACCAATCTAAACCAGGACTTAGTAATAACTTTATATTTGCAACACTTCATCTTTTGTACTCGCACAACCCCTAAGGGCCGGTTTAAATTTATAAAGATGAACCGGGACTTTTTTTGAAGACTTGCCAAATGAGTACTTTGAGCAAACATACATTAGCCCCCAAGTGCCAAGAATAATACTTGTATTATGCTTGGGACTTGTAGAAATTTCCGAGAACAAGCAAATATGCATTAGCCCCCAAGTATCAGGTGCATAACTTGTTATGTGCTTGATACTTCAAACATGTATTACCACCTCATTATACTTCTGTCTGTTACAGGCTGAGCTGAGCAAAAAGGAAGCTCAAACCGTCGATCTGCAAGAGAACATCAAATCTCAGCAAGCCGAAACCTCCAAGGCCAAGGAAGAGTTGACCAGCGCTTTAGATGCTATGGAGAAACTGAAAGAGAGCTTCAACAAGGAGCGGGCAGATTGGGAGACAGAAAATTCCGCTTTGCGAAAAAGAGCCGAGGACGCAGAAGCAGCTCTTAAATCGGTGGTAGATGAGCTGACTGGCGTAAAGCGGCAGATACATGCCATGACTGCTGTTGTGTTCGGTAAGCATCCTTGCTTTATACTTTCAACATATATTTCCATGCGTTGCTGGTTTACTGACGTTTGTAATGATGCAGGAACTCGCTTTAGTCATTTGGGCTCTGATGTACAGAAGAAGCTGAAGGCTGCCTACACGCTGATAGAGCAATTGTACACTAGCACACAACGAATCATCTGCACCTCTTCTCACAATAACCCGCCCCTGACATTAATCAAGGATACCTTAGACAGGCTATCTATGCTACCTTCCCGGGTAGAAGAGCTAAAGAGATCTGCTGCAAGGGCTGGCGCTCTGACCGCACTAACCCGGGCAAAAGCATGAGCGCCCGATCTTGATCCGGCGGACGTGGCTAAAGGCTACCCAAGCTTAAAAGAAGACGGATCAGAATTTGGCAATGAGGATCTCCGTGCCATAAACCTGGAAGTGCGTCCACTGGCTTGTCAACTTGCTGAAGAGGCTGATCTTTCATTTTACCAGGCGAGTTATGACACCAATAACAAATGGGTTGCTGCACCGACTCCTGAGGCTCAAAACCTGATCCCTCCAATCCGTAAGCACACTTATGCCCCTGACATTGAACCGTCCACCCTTATAAGTGACGAAGCTGTGTTTCGAGCTTTAACTGGGATCGACTGGACAACTATTGACTTCCAGCCGCTGGCGTAGAGGCCTGCTGCACAGGGTTAATAACGCTGGAGGTAGTCTTCGGCTCACTGGATAACTTCCAAAGCGAAGATTTAATCTCAGACATCGTCCCCTTCCGCAGCGGTTATCACACACTTCTCGGACGAACTGCTTTCGCTCGCTTCAATGCAGTCCCACACTATGCCTATCTAAAGCTCAAGATGCCCGGACCACGCGGTGTTATAACAGTCAATGGAAACATGGAGCGCTCCCTCCATACTGAGGAGCATACAGCGGCCCTCGCAGCCGATGTGTAGGGTGGCCTTATCAAGCCGAATACTTCATCGGCTGTCAAGCCTCCGGACACGGTCGAAAGAGTCCGGTCCACCCTGTAGAATGACAGTCCGGTTCGTCCAGAACTAGATTAGCAATTCGGCCTCCGTCAATACCCCCACTCAATCGCGGCATACGTACCACGCGTACATAACTACGCATTAAAAATACCATGGGCAAAGACGGAGGCACACTAAGGACAAAGTTCGGAATGTGGCTCGACCCTATTCGGACCTTCATGTTCTTATTTTCCCTTTTTCCTTTTCTTTATTTTTTCAAGTTCTTCAAAACCCAAATTACTTTTCGACGGTACCAAGGGCCCTTTTCCAGGCCCCTTATGTATACTCGATTGACGATCCTCTCAAAGGATCCTATACCAAGGTGAAAAGCAGGGCAGACATGCGGCAGGATGCCCAAAGGATCTTCAAGACCCCCCCCCTTTTCTTTTCTAGGACGAGTATACAACTTTCCCTTGCGTTCAAATTCTTGGCATGTAAAATAGCCTTGATGTTTGTGGCATCCTTTGTAAGAGCACGTTTGACGTATCAATCAAAATATAGCGGAAATAGTTTTGTCCAACCTTATTCGGTATTGGCTTATTTCACAATTTGTATTCCGTCTTCACGACAGATTGACATACACACCTCGGCATAAATTGCCAGGGGCTCTATTTAGCCACACATATTTCAAAAAACATAAAGTCCAAACACTTTTATAGTATACTCCGGTGTCCCGAATACCGCATTATATGCATCAGCTCCGAATCATGTCTTTGGTCAATAGTTGGGTTGCTCGGCTCCTGTGGTTACTGAAGGAAATATGCCCTAGAGGCAATAATAAAGTTATTATTTATTTCCTTATTTCATGATAAATGTTTATTATTCATGCTAGAATTGTATTAACCGGAAACATAATACATGTGTGAATACATAGACAAACAGAGTGTCACTAGTATGCCTCTACTTGACTAGCTCGTTAATCAAAGATGGTTATGTTTCCTAACCATGGACAAAGAGTTGTTATTTGATTAACGGGATCACATCATTAGTTGAATGATCTGATTGACATGACCCATTCCATTAGCTTAGCACCCGATCGTTTAGTATGTTGCTATTGCTTTCTTCATGACTTATACATGTTCCTATGACTATGAGATTATGCAACTCCCGTTTACCGGAGGAACACTTTGGGTGCTACCAAACGTCACAACGTAACTGGGTGATTATAAAGGAGCATTACAGGTGTCTCCAAAGGTAGATGTTGGGTTGGCGTATTTCGAGATTAGGATTTGTCACTCCAATTGTCGGAAAGGTATCTCTGGGCCCTCTCGGTAATGCACATCACATAAGCCTTGCAAGCATTACATCTAATATGTTAGTTGTGAGATGATGTATTACGGAACGAGTAAAGAGACTTGCCAGTAACGAGATTGAACTAGGTATTGGATACCGACGATCGAATCTCGGGCAAGTAACATACGGATGACAAAGGGAACAACGTATGTTGTTTTGCGGTCTGACCGATAAAGATCTTCGTAGAATATGTAGGAGCCAATATGGGCATCCAGTTCCCACTATTGGTTATTGACCGGAGATGTGTCTCAGTCATGTCTACATTGTTCTCGAACCGTAGGGTCCGCACGCTTAACGTTACGATGACAGTTATTATGAGTTTATGCATTTTGATGTACCGAAGGTTGTTCGGAGTCCCGGATGTGATCACGGACATGATGAGGAGTCTCGAAATGGTCGATACATAAAGATTGATATATTGGAAGCCTATGTTTGGATACCGGAAGTGTTCCGGGTGAAATCGGGATTTTACCGGATTACCGGGAGGTTACCGGAACCCCCCGGGAGCCATATGGGCCTTATTGGGCTTTAGTGGAAAGGTGAAAGGGGCTGCCTATGGTGGGCTGCGCGCCTCCCCCCTCCCTCTTTCCCCCTTGGGAGTCCTAGTCCAACTAGGATTGGGGGGGGGGGGAGTCCTACTCCCGGTAGGAGTAGGACTCCTCCTGCGCCCTCCTCCTGGCCGGCCGCCCCCTCCCCCTTGGCTCCTTTATATACAGGGGCAGAGGGGCACCTCTAGATACACAAGTTGATCCACATGATCGTTCCTTAGCCGTGTGCGGTGCCCCCTGCCACCATATTCCACCTCGATCATACCGTTGTAGTGCTTAGGCGAAGCCCTGCGACAGTAGAACATCAAGATCGTCACCACGCCGTCGTGCTGACGGAACTCCTCCCCGAAGCTTTGCTGGATCGGAGCCCGGGGATCATCATCGAGCTGTACGTGTGCTAAGAACTCGGAGGTGCCGGAGTAACGGTGCTGGATCGGTCGGATCGGGAAGAAGACGTACGACTACTTCCTCTACGTTGTGTCAACGCTTCCATTGTTGATC
The DNA here is from genome assembly GCF_018294505.1 of Triticum aestivum. NCBI lineage: Eukaryota > Viridiplantae > Streptophyta > Magnoliopsida > Poales > Poaceae > Triticum > Triticum aestivum. The sequence continues at coordinate 36,221,974 of NC_057812.1, forward strand.
TACAAGGGTACGTAGATCATACTCTCCCCTCTCGTTGCTATGCATCACCATGATCTTGAGTGTGCGTAGGATTTTTTTTGAAATTACTACGTTCCCCAATAGTGGCATCCGAGCCTAGGTTTTATGGTTTGATGTTATATGCACAAGTAGAACACAAGTGAGTTGTGGGCGATATAAGTCATACTGCCTACCAGCATGTCATACTTTGGTTCGGCGGTATTGTTGGATGAAGCGGCCCGGACCGACATTACACGTACGCTTACACGAGACCGGTTCTCCCGACGTGCTTTGCACACAGGTGGCTTGCGGGTGACTGTTTCTCCAACTTTAGTTGAACCAAGTATGGCTACGCCCGGTCCTTGCGAAGGTTAAAACGGAGTCAAATTGACAAACTATCGTTGTGGTTTTGATGCGTAGGTAAGAACGGTTCTTGCTAAGCCCAGTAGCAGCCACGTAAAACTTGCAACAACAAAGTAGAGGACGTCTAACTTGTTTTTGCAGGGCATGTTGTGATATGATATGGTCAAGACGTGATGAGATATAAGTTGTTGTATGAATCATGTTTTGTTGAAGTTATCGGCAACTGGCAAAATCCTTATGGTTGTTTCTCTATTGCATAAGATGCAAGTGCCCAATAATTGCTTTACTTTATCGCTATGCGATAGCAATAGTTGCAAGAGGAATTGTTGGCAAGACGACCATGTGACGACACATTGATATAGATCAAGATGATGGAGATCATGGTGTCATGCCGGTGACGATAGAGATCATGACAGTACTTTGGAGATGGAAATGAAAGGCGCAAGATGATGATGGCCATATCATGTCACATATTTTGATTGCATATGATGTTTATCTTTTATACATCTTATTTTGCTTAGTTTGACGGTAGCATTATAAGATGATCTCTCACTAATTATCAAGAAGTGTTCTCCCTGAGTATGCACCGTTGCCAAAGTTCGTCGTGCCCAGACACCACGTAATGATCGGGTGTGATAAGCTCTACGTCCATCTACAACGGGTGCAAGCCAGTTTTGCACACGCAGAATACTCGGGTTATACTTGATGAGCCTAGCATATGCAGATATGGCCTCGGAACACGGAGACCGAAAGGTCGAGCGTGAATCATATAGTAGATATGATCAACATAATGATGTTCACCATTGAAGACTAATCCATTTCACGTGATGATCGGTTATGGTTTAGTTTGATTTGGATCACGTGATCACTTAGAAGATTAGAGGGATGTCTATCTAAGTGGGAGTTCTTAAGTAATATGATTAATTGAACTTAAATTTATCATGAACTTAGTCCTGGTAGTATTAGCATATCTATGTTGTAGATCAATAGCTCGCGTTGTTGCTTTCACATGTTTATTTTGATATGTTCCTAGAGAAAATTATGTTGAAAGATGTTAGTAGCAATGATGCGGATTGGATCCGTGATCTAAGGTTTATCCTCATTGCTGCATAGAAGAATTATGTCCGCTAGGTGACAGACCTATTGCAGGAGCAAATGCAGACGTTATGAACGTTTGGCTAGCTCAATATGATGACTACTTAATAGTTTAGTGCACCATGCTTAATGGCTTAGAACAGGGACTTCAAAGACGTTTTGAACGTCATGGAACATATGAGATATTCTAGGAGTTGAAGTTAATATTTCAAGCAAATACCCGAGTTGAGAGATATGAAGTCTCCAACAAGTTCTATAGCCAAAAGATGGAGGAGAATCGCTCAACTAGTGAGCATGTGCTCATATTGTCTGGGTACTACAATCACTTGAATCAAGTGGGAGTTAATCTTCCAGATAAAATAGTGATTGACAGAACTCTCTAGTCACCATCACCAAGTTAGTAGAACTTCGTGATGACCTATAATATGCAAGGGATAACGGAAACAACTTCCAAGCTCTTCGTGATGCTGAAATCAACGAAGGTAGAAATCAAGAAAAACATCAAGTGTTGATGGTTGACAAGACCACTAGTTTCAAGAAAAGGGCAAAGGGAAGAAGGGGAACTTCAAGAAGAACGGCAAGCAAGTTGCTGCTCAAGTGAAGAAGCCCAAGTATGATCCTAAGCCTGAGACTAAGTGCTTCTACTACAAAAGGACTGGTCACTGGAAGCGGAACTACCCCAAGTGATTGGCGGATAAGAAGGATGGCAAAGTGAACATAAGTATATTTGATATACATGTTATTGATGTGTACTCTACTAGTGTTTATAGCAACCCCTCAGTATTTGATGCTAGTTCAGTTGCTAAGATTAGTAACTCGAAACGGGAGTTGCAGAATAAACAGAGACTAGTTAAGGGTGAAGTGACGATGTGTGTTGGAAGTGGTTCCAAGATTGAAATGATCATCATCGTACACTCCCTATAATTTCGGGATTAGTGTTGAACCTAAATAAGTGTTATTTGGTGTTTGCGTTGAGCATGAATATGATTTGATCATGTTTATTGTAATACGGTTATTCATTTAAGTAAGAGAATAAATTGTTGTTCTCTTTACATGAATAAAACCTTATATGGTCATACACCCAATGAAACAAGTTCATTGGATCTCGATCGTAGTGATACACATATTCATAATATTGAAACCAAAAGATGCAAAGTTAATAATGATAGTGCAACTTATTTGTGGCACTACCGTTTAGGTCATATTGGTGTAAAGCGCATGAAGAAACTCCATGCTGATGGGATTTTGGAACCACTTGATTATGAATCACTTGATGCTTGCGAACCATGCCTCATGGGCAAGATGACTAAAACTCCGTTCTTCGGAACAATGCAGCAAGCAACAGATTTGTTGGAAATCATACATACTGATGTATGTGGTCCGATGAATATTTAAGGCTTGCAGCGGGTATCATTATTTTCTGATCTTCACAGATGATTTGAGCAGATATGAGTATATCTACTTGATGGAACATAAGTCTGAAACATTTGAAAAGTTCAAAGAATTTTAGAGTGAAGTGAAAAATCATCGTAACAAGAAAATAAAGTTTCTACGATCTGATCGCGGAGACAAATATTTGAGTTACGAGTTTGGTCTTCAATTAAAACAATGTGGAATAGTTTCACAAACTCATGCCACATGGAACACCACAGCATAATGGTGTGTCCGAACGTCATAACCGTACTTTACTGGATATAGTGCAATCTATGATGTCTCTTACCGATCTACCACTATTGTTTTGGGGTTATGCATTAGAGACAGCTGCATTCACGTTAAAAGGGCGCCATCTAAATCTGTTGAGACGACATCGTATGAACTGTGGTTTGGCAAGAAACCAAAGTTGTCATTTCTTAAAGTTTGGGGCTGCGATGCTTATGTGAAAAAGCTTCAACCTGATAAGCTCGAACCCAAATCGAAGAAATGTGTCTTCATAGGATACCCAAAGGAGACTGTTGGGTACACCTTCTATCACAGATCCGAAGGCAAGACATTCGTTGCTAAGAATGGATCCTTTCTAGAGAAGGAGTTTCTCTTGAAAGAAGTGAGTGGGAGGAAAGTAGAACTTGACGAGGTAATTGTACCTGCTCCCTTGTTGGAAAGTAGTACATCACAGAAAACTGATTCTGCGACACCTGCACCAATAAGTGAGGAAGTTAATGATCATGATCATGAAACTTCAGAACAAGATGCTACTGAACCTCGTAGATCAACCAGAGTAAGATCCGCGCCAGAGTGGTATGGTAATCCTGTTCTGGAGGTCATGTTACTTGACCATGACGAACCTACGAACTATGAGGAAGCGATGATGAGCCCAGATTCCGATAAATAGCTTGAGGCCATGAAATCTGAGAAAGGATCCATGTATGAGAACAAAGTGGACTTTGGTTGACTTGCCCGATGATCGGCAAGCCATAGAAAATAAATGGATCTTCAAGAGGAAGACGGACGTTGATAGTAGTGTTACTATCTACAAAGCTAGAATTGTCGCAAAAGTTTTCGACAAGTTCAAGGTGTTGACTACGATGAGAGTTTCTTACTCGTATCTATGCTTAAGTCTGTCCAAATCATGTTAGAAATTGCCGCATTTTATGAAATCTGGCAAACGGATAAACAAAACTAAATTCCTTAATGGATTTATTAAAGAAGAGTTGTATATGATACAACTAGAAGGTTTTGTCAATCCTAAAGGTGCTAACAAAATATGCAAGCTCCAGCGATCCATCTATGGACTGGTGCAAGCATCTCGGAGTTGGAATATACGTTTTGATAAGTTGATCAAAGCATATAGTTTTATACAGACTTGCGGTGAAGCCTGTATTTACAAGAAAGTGAGTGGGAGCACTACAGCATTTCTGATAAGCATATGTGTATGACATATTGTTGATCGGAAATAATGTAGAATTATTCTGTGAAGCATAAAGGAGTATTTGAAAGGAGTTTTTCGAAGAAGAACCTCGGTGAAGCTGCTTACATATTGAGCATCAAGATCTATGCAGATAGATCAAGACGCTTGATAAGTTTTTTCAATGAGTACATACCTTGACAAGATTTTGAAGTAGTTCAAAATGGAACAGTCAAAGAAAGAGTTCTTGCCTGTATTACAAGGTGTGAACTTGAGTAAGACTCAAAGCCCGACCACGGCAGAAGATAGAAAGAGAATGAAAGTCATTCCCTATGCCTCAGCCATAGGTTCTATAAAGTATGCCATGCTGTGTACCAGATCTATTGTATACCCTACACTGTGGCAAGGGAAGTACAATAGTGATCTAGAAGTAGATCACTGGACAGCGGTCAAAATTATCCTTAGTGGAATAAGGATATGTTTCTCGATTATGGAGGTGACAAAAAGGTTCGCCGTAAAGGGTTACGTCGATGCAAGTTTTGACACTAATCTGGATGACTCTAAGTCCCAATCTAGATACATATTGAAAGTGGGAGCAATTATGTTAGAGTAGCTCCGTGCAGAGCATTGTTGACATAGAAATTTGCAAAATACTTACGGATCTGAATGTGACAGACCCGTTGACTAAAATTATCTCACAAGCAAAACATGATCACACCTTAGTACTCTTTGGGTGTTAATCACATAGTGATGTGAACTAGATTACTGACTCCAGTAAACCCTTTGGGTGTTGATCACATATCGATGTGAACTATGGGTGTTAATCACATGGTGATGTGAACTATTGCTGTTAAATCACATAGCGATGTGAACTAGATTATTGACTCTAGTGCAAGTGGGAGACTGAAGGAAATATGCCCTAGAGGCAATAATAAAGTTATTATTTATTTCCTTATTTCATGATAAATGTTTATTATTCATGCTAGAATTGTATTAACCGGAAACATAATACATGTGTGAATACATAGACAAACAGAGTGTCACTAGTATGCCTCTACTTGACTAGCTCGTTAATCAAAGATGGTTATGTTTCCTAACCATGGACAAAGAGTTGTTATTTGATTAACGGGATCACATCATTAGTTGAATGATCTGATTGGCATGACCCATTCCATTAGCTTAGCACCCGATCGTTTAGTATGTTGCTATTGCTTTCTTCATGACTTATACATGTTCCTATGACTATGAGATTATGCAACTCCCGTTTACCGAAGGAACACTTTGGGTGCTACCAAACATCACAACGTAACTGGGTGATTATAAAGGAGCATTACAGGTGTCCCCAAAGGTAGATGTTGGGTTGGCGTATTTCGAGATTAGGATTTGTCACTCCGATTGTCGGAAAGGTATCTCTGGGCCCTCTCGGTAATGCACATCACATAAGCCTTGCAAGCATTACATCTAATATGTTAGTTGTGAGATGATGTATTACGGAACGAATAAAGAGACTTGCCAGTAACGAGATTGAACTAGGTATTGGATACCGACGATCGAATCTCGGGCAAGTAACATACGGATGACAAAGGGAACAACGTATGTTGTTATGCAGTCTGACCGATAAAGATCTTCGTAGAATATGTAGGAGCCAATATGGGCATCCAGGTCCCGCTATTGGTTATTGACCGGAGATGTGTCTCAGTCATGTGTACATTGTTCTCAAACCGTAGGGTCCGCACGCTTAACGTTATGATGACAGTTATTATGAGTTTATGCATTTTGATGTACCGAAGGTTGTTCGGAGTCCCAAATGTGATCACGGACATGATGAGGAGTCTCGAAATGGTCGAGACATAAAGATTGATATATTGGAAGCCTATGTTTGGGTATCGGAAGTGTTCCGGGTGAAATCGGGATTTTACCGGATTACCGGGAGGTTACCGGAACCCCCCGGGAGCCATATGGGCCTTATTGGGCTTTAGTGGAAAGGTGAAAGGGGCTGCCTATGGTGGGCTGCGCGCCTCCCCCCTTCCCTAGTCCTATTAGGACTAGGAGAGGTGGCCGGCCACCCCTCTTCCTCTTTCCCCCTTGGGAGTCCTAGTCCAACTAGGATTGGGGGGGGGGAGTCCTACTCCCGATAGGAGTAGGACTCCTCCTGCGCCCTCCTCCTGGCGGGCCGCCCCCTCCCCCTTGGCTCCTTTATATACAGGGGCAGAGGGGCACCTCTAGACACACAAGTTGATCCACGTGATCGTTCCTTAGCCGTGTGCGGTGCCCCCTGCCACCATATTCCACCTCGATCATACCGTTGTAGTGCTTAGGCGAAGCCCTGCGACAGTAGAACACCAAGATCGTCACCACGCCGTCGTGCTGACAGAACTCCTCCCTGAAGCTTTGCTGGATCAGAGCCCGGGGATCGTCATCGAGCTGTACATGTGCTAAGAACTCGGAGGTGCCGGAGTAATGGTGCTGGATCGGTCGGATCGGGAAGAAGACGTACGACTACTTCCTCTACGTTGTGTCAACGCTTCCGTTGTTGATCTACAAGGGTACGTAGATCATACTGTCCCCTCTCGTTGCTATGCATCACCATGATCTTGATTGTGCATAGGATTTTTTTTTGAAATTACTACGTTCCCCAACAGTTACCACCTTACGTTCCGCTTGTTCGGCTAAGGTAGTAAAGGGAGAACTATATCTATTGTGTTTCTGGCTCGTCCGGTCCAACACCTCAGTCAAGAAAGCCGAAAACTGACTATCATGATATAACGAGAGCTGGTCAGCGGTTCGGTGACTTGCTAAATCTTTTGCGATTTCTTCTCGTATTTTACGAAGAACTGGCCTCTACCTGGTCACGTGCCTAAAAGCATCCAAGTTCAGATAACCGAACAAACATCAGGGGCTAGCCTATAGTCCCGTTGTCAAACTCCTATGGCTAAGTGAAAGTGATAAAGCTGCATAGTCTGATTGCCTGGTTTGCCGTACTGACACCTCCTTTATGGACCAAGACGTTGGGTCAAGTGTGTTCATGTGCTATACCGAACACCCCCGTAGTATCTGCGTGGGGCTGAAGCCGACAACTGGTAAACTTTTAGATACAAAAAAACGGCCGCACAGGAGGAAAATAATTGCAGATAAAAAGCACAAGTATATTACAAAAGCCTTGCTTCATAATACAAAGTTTGGGTGGCTCAGATACATTCATTCGAACATAATATCCTTTGAGCATTGACCCTCTATTAAACGGGCACCCTCCAGGACGTTCTCGAAGCATCACTCCGGCTTACGGTAGTCCTTGCCCTCAAGTGGACCCTCAACGGCTATGACGGTGGCCTTCATCTTCACCCAGTGCATCTAGACACGGGCAAAGGCCATCCGCGCACCCTCTATGCACGCCAAGCGCTTCACAGCCTCAACTCGGGGCAGAGCGTCGCCGAGTCGCTTGACCAGGCCGAAGTAGCTGCTCGGAACAGGTCTGGCTGGCCATAACCGGACTATGATGTCCTTCATGGCCAAATCAAACATCCTATGCAGCTCGGCCAACTGCATCATCTAGTTGTTTAGCAGCGCTGACCTTTCTGGCGCTAGGTACTGGGACCAGAAGAGCTTCTCCGTGGTGTTTCCCTCCTGTGACCGGAAGAATTGCGTGGCTCGGCCGCACTCCTTGGGAGATCAGAAAAGGCATCTGGAGAACTCCATAGTCGATTAAGCAAGGCATATCTCCGACCGCCAAAAATACTCTATAAAAGAACGGGCTTACCAGCCGCTATCTATCCGGCTTGCTTGATCTCCTCGCGAGCCGTACGGGACTCGGTCCGCACCTCCTTGGCCTCTTGAAGAGCCTTGGTGAGATCATCCGCTTGGGCCTTATTCTTCACCTCCAAGGCCTCACACTTGTTGGCGGCATCTTGGAGCTCCTGCTCCACTTCTTTCACCCGCTCCTCATACTTGCGGCGGGTGACCTTCTCGGCCTCTAAAGCTGCAGCCGCTTTGTGAGCGGCCGCTTGGCTCTCCCACGCCTGCTCCTTGGCCTGGGCAAGGGCGCTCTTCAGGGCCTCGACCTCGGTCTCACTGCTTGCAAACATGATCACGATAATACAGGAGGTTAGACCTTGCGCCTCATCAAACCGTTTGTTGATGCGGACGAGGTCTGTCGTGGTTTTGTCACGGCAGATGTCCTCATGAAAGGACTCAGTCGTGAAGCCATCGCGACGGGTTAGCTTGAAGGGGTTAAAGCAGACAAAGGGACGCAAGAGATTTTATACTAGTTCGGCCCCTTCGATGAAGGTAAAAGCCTACGTCTAGTTGTGATGGAATTGATGGGGTTTCGATGACTAGGGAGAAAACAAGCTTCGCCTAAGTCCCGAGTTGTTGTCTGTCGTCCTTGAACCGCCGCCGGGTCGTCCCCTTATATACATGGGTGACACTTGTCGGTTTACAGAGTCCCAACACCGGCTCATACTCGTGTCCGGTTTGGTCTCTACTTATTCCTAACTTACAACCCAAGTTTACATACCGACGCCGGTTTACGGCTACAGGCCTTAAACTGACCATGGGCTTTTAAGCCCTCATCGACCTTCATGGGCTTTTACATACTTAACTACTGATGAAGTTAACCCGGCCCAGATAGGCCGGTTTATGCTCAGTAGTAATATCCCCAACATTAGGCCCTAGATTGATTTGAACAGGTTCATGTCAATCCTTAGAAAAAAACTTCATCTTCAACATCTTCTTGTAGTTTGGTGAACCGCCGTGATGTCATCTTCTCTGATTGCTGTAAACCGGAGCGACGTCATCTATAATAAAGAAGTTATCCATGATGCCTCCTTGTTTAATAGATCTGCGATAATCGAGGCGACAACTCCGTTTCCAAACTCGCGGCCCCTTGATTCTCGCGCCTGACACATGTCCCTTTCTTTATAAATAGGACCAAAGGGTAATTTCTTTCCTCCCCTTCGTGCCCTTCTTCTTCGTCTTCCTCGTGTCGCCTAGCTTCGGAGCTCCGCAGCCGCCATCAACTTCTGCATCAACTCGGGCTGCCGCACCACCCTGATTGTACCAGAGCACCGCGGCAATCTCCCGCATCGTCTTCAGCTCCGGTAAGTCTTCTATCCTTTTCGTTACAGATCTATTCTAGAGTTTCCATGTTCTCTGGTGTTCTTCGCCTGCTTCTTGTTCATATGCTAGATCCAACGCTGTGAACATTTGCTCTTGCGTAACAGTAGTGTTATCTTCCGTTTTCACTTCCGCATATTAAGACCATAGATCTTATCCGTAGCGATGCCTCACTGATTCGGCACTGCTCCTTTTGGGCTTTGAAATTTTATCCCTTTTACGAACATGTTCCAGATCTAATGCTATAGCACAATCTTGTGAAACCTGTTTTTGCATACTTACTCATCTGCAATCTCGACTGCTTCAATGTTTAGACCAGGAAGTTTAACTTTGTAGAAAAATTGCCAAACCGGTATGTACCATTAGTCCCCTTGTTGAACCGCCAGAATTCCTTAGCTAGGCACTGCCGCTTTGTAAAACTTTCCGGTTTAAAAACAACTGTCTCCGGTTTAGTAACACATGAATCAGGGTATACCTTTCCAACATGGTCGTGAACCGGTAACTACTACTTTGCAGACCGCGCTATGGCCAAACAAGTGTACGAGTGCAACTGGGTTCCTTCTCGTGTGACTGAGATTCAACTGACCAATTTAGTCAAGATTGGCGCTTTAAGCAAACATGACGTTATTCATTGGAGGGTCCCAGGCACAGAATGTCCTCCCCAGCCTAAACAGGGAGAGGTGGTTGTTTTTGCTGATCATCTAGCCCGGGGCTTCAATCCTCCCGGTTCAAAATTTTACTGGGACGTCCTAGCCAATTTCCAACTCCGCCCGCAAGATACAGGCCCAAACTCCATAACCAACATCTGTCACTTTCAAGTGCTCTGTGAGGTGTTCTTTCAAGAGGAGCCCACAGTTGAACTATTCAGAGATTGCTTCCATTTAAACCGCCGCACTAAATTCACTGACGGTCCCAACACAGAGTTAGGTGGTATGGCGATTCAAAAGAGGAAAGAGGTCACTTACCCTCACGCCAAACTGCACAGCCATCCCAAAGAGTGGAATTAAACATGGTTCTACTGCAAAGATACCTCCCCTTCTAACGAAAATCCTTTGCCGGGTTACCGTCTAGAGCGGCTAAGCAACACACGTCCTTTCCCGCAAAGGCTGACCGCTAAGGAGAGAAGCAAATATGCTCCTCAATTATCCAAACTCAGGGCCTTCATGGCTAATGGGCTGACAGGGGTCGACCTTGCTCGCTGCTGGATATCATGGAGCATATTGCCCTTAAGCCAGCGCTCCAGTTTGATGTGCGAGTACACAGGAAGTGAAAAAGACCCTCTTCGACATAATGATATTCAGCTCACAGATGAGGAAGTTACAGAAGCTGTGAAAAAGATACTGAATGAACCAGAAGTTGTCTGTGCTCAAACCGTCCTGGCTCCCTTTTGTGCCGTTAACAAACCGCCAGCTGTAAGACTCATACCTTGCACTTTTTATCAAATCTGCCTGTTCAAATTATCAACCGCTAACATCAACATCTTTCAAACAGGGCGATGATCCGTTTTGGAGCAAGAAGCCTCCACAAGAGAAACCGGAGAAGCCAGAGAGACCAACCCGGCCCAAAACCAGAGTTGTGAAGAGGCCCGCTAATAGGAATAAAACCACTTCATCTTCTGATCCGGCAGCTGACGAGGATGTGGGTAACCCGGACCTTGAGGTAGAGCTTGATTCACTTGGTTTATTTTTCACACGCCTTATTGATAATGATCATTGCCAGGATGACACCGAAGTCAGTCATGCTGATGCTGTAGAGGTAATTGCTCTCTCCTCCGATTCAATCCCCTTGCCTTCACTAAAAATCCGTTGGGCAAACCGGAAAGTTAAATTAGCAAACGGTATTCAATTAGCACAAGCCCAACCGCATAGATGCCTTGATGTGGGTAAAGTAGAGGTTGAAGCTTACAAGAGCCCTGTATATTGTATAGTTAGACATATATCCTGCAGGTTTCTTCAATAATCTTCAATAAAGAGACAATAAGAAAAGGTACAACATAACTCACCGGCTTAAGCTTACATGGTTTGTCTCTAGAGTATTCAAAGACATAGTTGCGTAGTTGGTTGTTTCGTACATCTCGGAATGCAAACATGCCGTAGACCTCTAAGGTGGCATCGTGAGGAGACGATAAATTCAAACTAAACACTTGGATGGCCCGTCGACAAGGTTCATTCTCCCTTTTGTCGACCCAACGGTTTTCCCATCTTGGCAATAGAGGCACTGCAGGCAATATGAAAACAAATCATTAGATATCAAAAGTTGCACAGTAAATACATGGATAATGTCATATAGATTAGAACTTCGGAATCTTACAATATATAGAACCCGAGGAAGACTTCTCTCGATTTTTCTCTTTACACATGCTTAGGTATTTTTTTATGACTTATGGAACTCCCTTCCCTTGGTCCACAAGAAAATCATTGGACATGGCGTAGAAATAGAGAATATGACTTGCTCGAGATACAATCGCCATGCGCATGCAAATCTTTTTTTAACTTTATTTATAAAGGCATACCGTCAAACTTTCTAAAAAATTGCCACCGGTACAAACATATTTGAGATTGTGATGTTCTAGAATCTGTGGGTTCAAAACTTATAAAATGTACTAGTCATCATATGCTTAAAACTAAGTGGATTCATCAAAACATAAAAACTAGTACACAATTGCAATTAAGCGTGGCCACTTACGCAAGCTTTGAGCAGATAACAGTGTTGGATCGAGCTGACACGGGCCCTCGACCTGAAGAGACCCCTCCCAGATCCCCCTTGATCTCTTGGCGCAGGACCTGGTCGGCGGACACCGCATCTGATTCTCCCACCTCTCCTCCATGTCGGCGACGTAATAAGGGTTCCCGTCCTCGTAGTAGAAGGTATACCCGTATCCCCAAGAACCACCATAGTGGAGCTCCTCTTCTTCTTGGTCTGATTCGTAGTACTCGTAATCGCCTTCGTCGTCTCGCTCTTGCTGTTCCTGCAGGATGGAGTCCAGCTCCCTGTCCCACAGCCAGGTGCCGAGCACCTCATCCTCTAGCTTCTTTCTCAGGGCCGCCATGTCCAGATCCGGCTCCATGGCCGCCGAGGCGCCGCGAGATCGATCCGCGAGACAGATTTACAGGGGACAAAAGGGAGGAACTGACCTTCTTCTCCACCCTCCGTGATCTCCTTCCTCCGCCGACACGGACGGATCGAGAGGCGATTTTCCGGCGGGCGCCGAGGCGATCTCCCTCGATGAACGGCCGCCGCCGAGGCGATCTCCTTCCTCGCGGACGCGACTTCGCTGCTGACTCTTTGCAACAGCGGCTACTGGGCTTTCTACTTTTCAACCCGGGCGGGGGTCTAATGGGCTTTCTACTAGTACTATTATTTTACGTGATAGTCAGGCCGAAATTGAATATATATTTTTACGATCATGTTTATTTTTTTTCAACATAACTAACTTTATTCCTCATATAATAGCCATGCCATTTACAATAAAATCATGTTTTTCCATAAAAAACAATAAAAATCATGTGATTCTAAGAAAAAAAATCATGTTTCTCAATCAATGTGCGGGTACACTAAAAAAAGTCAATATGCGGCTAGTAGCTTCATGGTGGCAGAGGTTTGCAAGGGTTGGCATGGTGGTGAGAGATCATGAGGGATCGGTGCTCATTTCTTCATGGTCTGCACAAATGTCGAGGAAATAGAACCGCGAGCTTGTTTAGTGGGATTGTATATTGCAGTTTCACCGCATAAGCCCGTCATTTTGGAGACTAATTGTTTGTTTACAAAAATATATTTGTCTAATAATGTTTTGTATAACTCAGCCCTCGTGGATTTAAAGAGGGAAGCCTTAGGTGTCCCTCAACTTATTCCACAGTGTAACATGGCATGGATTACTAGGGACAAGAACAAAGTGGGCCATTAGATTGCTAAATTTCGGCTTGATTCTAGATTGGGTGGATTAATTTTAGCAGAGTGTACCATCCTGCGAAACGGATTCTATAACGAACGGTTGTATTAAAGTTTATTAATTAATATGTGAATGGGTTTAAAAATGTTTATCAATTAATAAAAGCAGTAAAGTGAAGCTTTTTAAAATATTTTTGTCACTAACTCATTGAGGTAATCTTGCTAAAACTTTCTAGATGCCTCCAACTCCCAATTTGATCTGAACTCTAATTTTAGCTAATCCAACAAGTTTACACTGTCACAACACATTTCTTGTGTACTAACTATAAACCTTCGTAGCAACAGGACAAAACTAAGTGAAACCACTTCACATTGTAGCAAACAATAGAATCACTGAAGAAAATAGTGAGGTGTCAGAATTGATCTTAATCTACAAGAGGCCGGTCAATGGCTGAAATGATTTTGAGCAATCATAGCCACTATAATAGCCTTAAGGGTGAGTATGTGTCTTGTGAGTGGAGAGGGGGCGGGGGCGGGGCAATGGGACGCATTTAAAAGGCAGTTCGGTGAAAGTGGGATTTGAGGAGCATGCCACCAACCATAAGGGTGGGATTTGAGGAGCATGCCACCAACCATAAGGGGCAGTGCATGTTCTTGTCAGTTGGCCGATATAAATGTTTGAATCAGGGTACCATGAGTTTAAATTCTGAGATTATACATTATTACTAGTACTATGGTAGATTGGGAAGATCATTCATACTACATACTATTGGGGTTGATGTCAAGACGCTAGAGACATGCATTCTACGCAAGACAACTCCAATTATCCTCACAAGCTGGGATCCGGCTTGCCTGCTCTCTCCCCGTGCTCCCATCCGTACTCCCATTTCATCCTACGACTATCTTTTTTTCTTTTTTTTCTTTCTAATCTAGTCGTCACCCCCCTGATTTTAAGAGGATGGGGTCAGGACTTATTTTGTTCCAATCAAATAAAGCCACGTACGCGGGAGCATGGATAGGCACATGCGTGGGGAGCAGACAAGTCTCGTCCCACAAGCTGCGCACGCCGTGCCATGCATTGGGTTATCTGGGAGCAACGAAAAAATATTAGCATTTCCATGGGTGGTTGTTAAATCCATCTCAACTGAAGCTCGTGCACTTCTATGGATGCCACTACTAGAATCGTCTTGATTACTTTGTTACACTTGAAAAATACAAAACACTCTGCAAAGGCCAACCTTTGCCGGTTGTTTCTTACAAAGCACTCTGGCATTTTCTTTCTTTCTTTATCTCTCGTTTTCTTTATTTTCTTCATTTCTCTTTTATTTTCTTCATTTTTCTTTTATTTTCTATCTTTTATAATTTTTTTTCTTTTTCTTCTCCTTTTCTAGACATTTAATAGATATAGTTCAAATGAAATTTGAATTGTAAGTGCATGAAAACGTTGGCAAAAATGGGTTGAAGTACTAAATTTGAATCAAAAGGAGTATTGAAATTAAACGTTAATGCACCATTCATCTATCTACTATAACTAAGCTCCATATGGGAAATTAATCGGCAGGTGCATCAGTCTCGTGCACGCTCTCATCACCTAACAAAAAATTAATGCCATCATGTAACACTGGTGGGTCAACAATTTCTTTTCTTAAGAAGCTCTCACATTCAAGTGAGGTGTTCAATTTTGAATCTGGTTCACGATTTTGACCGGTCAATGATTTTGGATGGTTAGGAGGCATGATTTTGACCAGTCAATGATTTTGGATAGTTAGGAGGACATTGGTATTCCCAGCCCACCAGAGTTTAAGTCCTGGAACTGACATTAGTGCTCGTATTTTTCTGGATTTATTTCAGGCCTTTTAGCAATGTGCGTTCAGTGGGAGGAGACGTTTCCATTGACTACGCATGCGTCTGTGGCACCTTCATCAATCTCAAGATGAAGTACCGCTCTATCTCTCAGAGGTGCTCATTGGGATAGAGTGTACGTGCATGCATTATAAGGGATGAGTGTATGTGTGTGTATATGAGCGTCTGCATCCGTGTTAAAAAAATTGAGAGGTGATTTTTTTGTGAGGGAAACCCACTATGATCAAATGAAGAGCGGTCTTTTTTGGTTCTTTCATTTCTTTATCACACTAGGTGAAAGTTTAGAAGTATCTCCAAATCTTCTACTAAAATACAAAATGTTGAAAAATCAGTTTTTTTTTGCAACATGCATCCATGTTATATACAACACATAGTGCTCCAAATTTGACTGTGAATAGACTCAAATGCATTGTGTTCTATATCAACGTCTTTCCGTTGCACACACGGTAGATTATTACTTCCTCCTGTTCTTTTTACTTTGAATATTATCTAAAGTCAAACTTTATAAAGGTTGACCATATATTTATATAAGAAATATCAACATGTAAAAACACAGAAGTTATACAATTTAAAAATTAAACTCATGGCGCACCTAATGATATTAATTTTATATATCAAATGTTGATATTTTTTGCATCAGAGGGTATCTTAGAGCATCTTTAGTAGCAGACCCTTTAAAATCGCAAACTGTAAAACTAGGATACAGATAAAAAAATTACATTTTAAGGGTTCATTTTAGCTTCCTCTAGTTCGGTTGCTGCTCGTTCCCTAGCCGGCCGCGCCAGCCATGCCCAACCCCGTCGACCGCGCCCGTCCCTGCCAAGCGCACTTCATCACCATGCCGGCCGCGCCCCGTCGCCCGCCGTCCCCGCCTTGCTCTATTGCCAGCCGCGCTAGGCTAGCCGTGCCCCTTTGCGTGCCATGCCGGGAGGATTCCGGCGGCCAGGCTGAGGTCATGGAAGGTCACAGCGATGTCAAGTTCGTCCAACTCGAACTGGCGGTGATCAATTGCGGCGTCTAACGAGCTTTTCCGGGGTGTGGTGATGAATTCCGACAAGTTTAGGACGGATTCCGGCAAACTTCGCGACGACGTGTTTGCTCCAACGAGGTTTGGCCAGTACACGGGTCCCCTTCAGTTTGGCCTTCCAACCTTCAAAGATAAGGGTTTCGGGTATGCATTTTCGGCGGTCCTTAAAAAATTTATGGGCTGAACCACTTTTACGATTCGGACATTTTTTTTTGACCATGCAAAGGTTATGACAATATGACCAGTTATACAGGGTTGCTCAAAAAAATACAGGGTCTGCTAGAGATGCTCTTAATACGTGGAGCCAATATGATACAGCCATAAAGGCCACAAAGAAATGCTGATTGAACATTTATATTATCCATTTCTCAATCCAGTTCTTGATGCTGACCACAAAGAAATGCCGATTGAACATTTATATTGTTCATTTCTCAATCCAGTTCTTGATGCCACTTCGCAGCATCTTGCATTTGATTATTAGTACGTACAATAATAAATTTGTGAAAAATACTTTTTAAGAGAAATCTACGTGTGGCGTTTTGGCGGCTCTAGATCTGATCATTTTTTGAAAGAAAAAATGAGCGTGCAGATTCTTCTTAAGACAAATCAACACGAATTATTACACTTTCTCGATTAATTTTTTTTACTGAGTCGATCTGTATGTTTTTGACAAAAGAATAGAAGGGATACAGTGCAGCCATTTTGAACATCACACGCCATAACTTCTCTAGCTGCGGACAGCACAACCTTAATGGGATTTTGCACAATTAGCACGAAGCTCAACATACTCCATTTGACAGCTGACCAGCGACCACGAAACATTATTCAAATTTTTATCAGTAGTAAGGAAGTATTCAAACTCTTGGCAGAAACCACAATGCTGCCGTGTCGAACAATAAGAAACAAGGGCCATAAGCATCATCATCGTGTCGAACTCGCCATGAACAGACGTTTGTGTCGGTGTCACCGACGACAGAACACGTAGCCCACACGGCAACCATCAACAGCACGACCCAAACCAAAACAACGCAAAAAAACAGCAATTGGTCGCACAACAAATCAAGATAGAATACCACGATGGGATCAAGGACACGACAACAACAGAGTTGCTGCTACCAACAATAGTTGTGAGGTCGTCAACATACGTTTGCTTCATCGCAAACCAAAAGTAACATCATCACATATCAAGTTCGTCTTACTCATACCAACAACCATATTTCTTCCACAGAAAACAAGAGAGACCTAGCACGGCAATTAGGAACAAACTACAACCGGAAGCAACACATTCCACTTCCGATCCACTAACAGCGTTGACGGGGAGGACGGCTTAGGCCCTTTCGCCACGGATGCGGCGGGCGAGCTGGATGTCCTTGGGCATGATGGTGACGCGCTTGGCGTGGATGGCGCACAGGTTGGTGTCCTCGAAGAGTCCCACCAGGTACGCCTCGGCCGCCTCCTGGAGGGCCAGCACTGCGTGGCTCTGGAAGCGGAGGTCGGTCTTGAAGTCCTGGGCGATCTCCCTCACCAGGCGCTGGAAGGGCAGCTTGCGGATCAGCAGCTCCGTGCTCTTCTGGTACTTGCGGATCTCACGGAGCGCCACGGTCCCGGGCCTGTAGCGGTGGGGCTTCTTCACGCCGCCGGTCGTCGGCGCCGACTTCCTCGCGGCCTGAAATCACACGCGCGGAATCACCATCAGCAAACAACATCGAACAGATCTGGACAAGGGAAAGAGGAAGGGGGACGAGAGAAGGGGGGCGGACGCACCTTGGTGGCGAGCTGCTTTCGGGGCTGATCAATGATTGACTAAGCTTAATTATGTTCCATCTGAAAAAGGATAGGAATAATTTTAAATTTTCGTATTGTTTTTACAGTGTGATGATGACGTTAATTGTTGCTGCTCTACTTTGCATACATCAATTTATTTTCAGATTCTTGGCTTTGTAACACGTTGAGAGGGAGTATAACATCATGGCCGATGCTATATTGTAGTAGTAATTCCAGTCAAGGCATGATTATATTACTGGAGGATGTTGAACTCAACAGGTCATACTCTTATTGATTCCTTAGGATCCTCTATTTGTCGAGAGCCCAACGGTCATGAAATCAACTACGGGTGATTTTAATCTATGCATCCTCAGGTCTGGGGAAATTTGATAATGGAAGCCTTCACCGTGGAGGATTTCCCAGAGAATATATGGGTGTTAATTACAAGGCTTAGGAGAACTGTTCAGGGTGTGTGAGCACAACAAAACTCGGCAACTTCTTGATGGCAACTGTGAAATCAACATAAAAGGTATATTTCCTTTATCAACTACTTGTAATAATGTACGTGCAATGCACGTTTATATTAGGTAGGATATTAGTTGCACGTTATATTAGGTAAGATATATTTGTTGCATGTTGGTATTTGGTAAGATATTAATTACTTTTTCACGGGAATGGTAGGATACTAATTACATGGCAGATTTCAAGGAATAACGTTGACAGGTAGGATATTAGTTGCACGTTATATTAGGTAAGATATATCTGTTGCATGTTGGTATTTGGTAAGATATTAATTACTTTTTCACGAGAATGGTAGGATACTAATTATATGGCAGATTTCAAGGGATAGCATTGACTCAAAATGTGTTTATAATCAATGGCAGTGGTGGTTAATTAGAGCGGTTAACGTGTTTGGTGCTTAACATTGGAGCGATTTGAACCGCTAGATAACATGATTTGACGGTCGAGATGGTTTGGATTTGCCCATTTGGGTTTTTTTATTGGTATAGATTAATCTTAAGTCTATATTCACGAAGAGTAATACCTTGTTCCATCCAAAGGTGGCATAAAAGGCAAAGTGCTGATGGGACACAATAGATGCCTGGTTTTTACTGAAGCTACAATTTATTTTTATTTTTGCGTTGTGAAGCTCCAGTTTATACAATAAAACGTGTGTGGAAGAATGAAAGCTGAGGTGTCATTTTATTCATGTTTGCTTTGAAATACTCCTATATATTTGGCAGAACAATCAGCTCAAGTATAAACAGAAAACACGGGATGTGCCACAACAGAAATTATTGACTATGTGGCGGCATAGAATATTCCAATTTTGTTCAAAATTTCTTTCCCCAATTTTATGTCTAGGCTTTCAAAGTAATGGTTGATGAACAAAAAATATTGGAAAGTTATAAAGTATAACTACTGCAGCTATCAATAATTATATATTTGGTCCGTGTCCTTTTACCTCGTGAAAGATAGAGAATTTGTAGGTAGCTTCGGTTGAGGGAGCAGACTTGCACTCACCAAATGTGCTATAAAATGTCCAATTCATGTGGTGTGAATTACTCTGAATATATATGGAGTACTCAGTATTCTCTCTCTCCCTCCCTCTCTCTCTCTCTCCGCGCCCGTCGGGGAATAAAGTGACGATTATTCTAAATATATAGGAAGATTAAGAAACAATATCTCATAATTAACAAATACTCTAACCTGGTATGTTGCTTCTACTGTATGCTGATTCTTCAAGAGGTGTTCATCACTGTCAACATTTATCCATCAATCATTTGAAAAAAAAGATCGATAAGACTCGAACCAGCTTCACACTATTCCCCTGTGCACTAACTAATGTTTTGTTTAATTAAAACCCTAAACCCAACTTCAAACTATTCCCCTGGATGCCAGCTAATTTTTAGTTCAAGTACTAAGATACTTATGTGTTAGTTCATGCAAATTTACAAGCATGTCTCATATCTTCGTATACTTATAGAAATTCCTATCATTTTATAGCAAAAATAGATGGGCGCGGCAACGCGCGCCGTAATGGTCTAGTATGGTGTTATTTTACAACAAACTCTAGGGCTGTTTGTGACACTTATAGGAATATATAGCTCAATAGATTGATCGAAAAGGATAACTTTGAGGTGGCTTCGTACCCTACAAACCATTTCCTCTTATGTTCTCTCCTTGATAAGAATTTTGGAGTGATTCTTTGTCGCGCGTTGAGGGATTGTTATATGATTCAATTATGTTAGCACCGTTGAGAGATTGCATTAGTGAAAGTATTTGAACCCTAGGCCTTATTTGTAAGCATTGCAATACTGTTCATGCTCCGTTTTGTCACTTGCTACCTTGCTGTTTTTATATTTTCATATTACAAAAACCTATATCTACTATCCATACTAAACTTCTATCACCATCTCTTCGCCGAACTAGTGCAACTATACAATTTGTCATTGTATTGGGTGTGTTTGGGACACAAGAGATTTCTTGTATTTGATTGCAGGTTATGAGAAAGACCATCTTCATCCTACACCTCCAACGGATTGATAAACCTTAGGTCATTCACTTGAGGCAAATTTATTGTTGTCCTACAAAACTCTGCACTTGGAGGCCTAACATGAGTCTACAAGAATAAATTGTGTAGTAGACATCGACTTGTTGGGGAGGTTACGAGCACAACGCGGTGCTCGGATACGAGCGACAGAAGCTGTGTGCGCGGCGACGGGCTTTCGGCCAGAGCAGAACAAAGGTGACAACAGCGTTGCGACTGCGGATCGAGAGTGTCGAGAGAGGGGAAAAGATTGGGAGCTCACCTAGGGGGCACACGGTGGCCCGTTGGTGGCTTAGTAGCACAGATGGTGGCCGGATTCGACAAAGAACGTCGGTGACCGAAGGTTCAAGAGGATCTCGATCCGCTTGATGCAGGCATTCCCGACTCGAGCTGATCGTTGTAGACGAAGTAGAAGAGGCAGGCGAATCTCCTGGCGGGATCTTAGTTGATGGGGACGCCGGTGGCCATGTGAACGGAGGAGACCATGGCGATGGTGGCATTGGGGAGAATCGAGCGGTGCGAGGGAGAGGGGAAATTGAGCTAGGGTTTGTGCCGGGGGTTGGCCTTATGCTCCAAGAGAGCCGGGGGATGGCCGGCACGCCACATGGCGCGGCCATGGCCGGTGGATGCCTGCCGCGATCCCCCCTCCGCCGCGCATGAACAGGAGGTAGGGATGACACGTATGTGGGCTGGGCCGCCACTATAGTAGCAGGCCGAAGTGCACAATAGTTTTTCTCTTTTTCTTTTATTCTTTTCTGGTTCTTTTATTTCTTTGCTAGTTTGCATTTAAATTTAATACAAATGAATTTTGTTGATTATGAAACTTGGCACATAAATAGTAGTCAGTTTTTGAGCTAGCACAACAAGTCTCAATTTATTTTGAATATTTATTTAATATGAAAAGGCTTAATATAATGTTGCTAGTCCACTAAAATAATTACCAAGGGCGATTTGGGCCTCCAAATGGAGTTGATAATATTTTTACCGATACTTGGGGAATTTATGACATATTGTAAAGAATTTTGTTCAGTGTTTGAAGAGATAATAATTTGATTTGCAATTTAAATTTGACTTTGATTTTTATCAAGTGGCAATTTGGCTTAGTAAAACATGATGACATGGCATCACTAGCATGGGTTCATTATAGCTTAACTATTGGGGTGTTACAACCATGGACCGGCGACTTCCTGGTCGGGTACCGCCGACCCTAACATCTCTGCAATCAGTGCATCGTCAATGATATCCAGGAGCCCGAGCGCACACCAAACACTCTGTGCACAAGTGTAGGTAAATGACAAGTGATGAATATTCTACAGACCTGACCGACAAATAGGACATTATGGAGAGACGGGTATATGTCGCAATGCAAGGATCGCCATGCGAGGAACTGTACCATGCAGAGCCTTCCATAGGAACACCTTACTCTTACTTGGGATTTTTAACTTCCATAAGATGTCCCGCACCGGGTTCGGTGCAGCAGAGCCGGGAAAGTATCAAGTACTCCCACCCCTAGGGTGCTCCGGGTGCACCCATGCCGAAAAACATTTTTAAAATATTCAAAAAATTCTGAAAAAATGCAGCACATCGATGGAACATCGATGTCTCTTGTCACAAAATTTCAAATAAAAATTCAAAACATTGCTCGAGATATAAAAATGACAAATTTGACGTCAATGTGATAATGGGCCAAATCTAAAGCCCAACTTATGTTATGTACAAAAACTTGTCATTTTTGTATCTCGAGCAATGTTTCGAATTTTGATATGAAATTTTGTGACAAGAGACATCGATGTTCCGTTAATGTGCTGTATTTTTTTCAGAATTTTTTGAACAATTTAAAAATGTTTTTCGGACATTTGGAGCACCGGGAGTATCCCAAGCCTGGGAGTACTAGATACTTTCCCCAGCAGAGCCTTGCTCACCTTCTCTTCCAGTTCGTGCGCCGAATATATGCTCCTATTCAATGTGACAGGCAGAGCGAACAGAGAATAAAAAAAAAAGTTCTTATACGACACCACAAAATCTTCCTGCAATGTGGACTCAAAGGGATTGCAAGAATATTGTTTTGCATCAGTGGGTAAGAAAATATCTCTGTTCGTCCCAGCCACCATTATGTTGATCCATCAGATTGTCAGCAATATGCAGAACAGAATATGGTGGCCCCTCCTGGTAAAAACTTTCCTGGAGTGGCTATTTGGGATCCGATGGTCTTCCCAAATGTTAATTCTTTCTCTTCAGCCAACTCTCTGAATATGTCACACTTCAAAGTTTGCAGTCGTGCAAGAATGCTCCCCAAGCCCACGTTAGTACTGCAGACATGTTTGCTGTAGGCCGGTTTGCTTCAGAGTTCACATAATGGATTTCTTGAATTTTGGTACAGAAGAAGAAGACCCAAACGAATCTGCATCTTCTGACCCGAAAAATCAGGAGACACACTCCCGCTAACACTATTTTATGTATTATCTTTGTTTCTGAATTTCTGTTGCACAAATTGATCACATGGATAGTTAATAAACTTGAGCATTAGCCACTGTACTTCCTATATGTCGATAAACGGTACATTGCTTTTCACTTTGCAGCCAGAGGTTTAGACTTCACATGGATTAATGCAGTTATTTTTGGAGATAATTGCTAATTCAAACTTCAAGGTACTACCTTTTTCTTTTCTTATCTTGATAAATGATAAGCTTAGAACTTTAGTTATATAGGTATATCAAAATTTAGGACCCTATTTTGCATTTCATGCTAGCCTCACCCCACCGGCCGCCATGGCTCGCACCATGGCTGCTGTGTTTTTTTCTTGGCAGTGCCACCTCGGCTCTGCCTTGGCCTGCGAGCATTGCTTGGATGTGGCCTCGTTGCAACTACGAATAAGGGTGCCGTCGAAACAGAGCTCCACATCCATCCCCGAAGCACACCCTACCCTGACACATGTGCCGACGACCGCAAAGCTAACGCCTA